>NC_137055.1:11295317-11297817 GCF_032717465.1 Coenobita brevimanus | reverse complement strand
ACCCTGGTGTACCTCGTACTATTCCCTGTCTCCTATACACATGTCCTAGCCACTTCCATCGTGAGAATCTAACATATTCATCGATCGGCTGCACTCCCGTTATTTCTCTAATTCTACTATTTGGTATCCTTTCCCACCACTTAACTCCTAATATTCTTCTAAGTGCTTTATTTTCAAACACCAAGAATTTATTTTCCATAGTCACTGTGCTGTACCAAGACTCGTGTCCATAAATTAAGATACTCCTAACCATTACCTTATAAAGTTTGATTTTTGTATGCACAGAAAAATTGTTATTATTCCAAATATTTTTAAGCATTCCCATTGCCTGATTAGCCTTCTTTAACCTTTCCTCGAATTCAAAGTTCAAAGAACCATCCTTGGCTAAATAAGTACCTAAATATTTAAACCTATCAACTTGCTTTACAACCATACCTCCAATTACACATTCCTGCGCATTTTCCATATTCATATTGATTATTTCAGTTTTTCCACAATTAATAACCAAACCCACCTTGCGACCTTCACTCACCAAACAGTCCAACACTCTCTGCATCTCTTCTGGCCCATCACAAATCAAAACTATATCATCTGCATAATCTAAATCCAAAAGTTTCCTGTTCTCTCCCCAAAGTATACCTGCACCGGTTTCTGTTCCAACGCGTTTCATAATGTAATCAATTACCAATATAAATAGTAAAGGCGATAGAACACCACCTTGAATTACTCCGGAAATGACTTCAAACGAATCACTCAGACAACCATCAACCATCACTTTACAAAATGTGTCCTCATGCATGTTCATAATGACCCTCACAAACTCCTCTGGTATTCCATAATGTCTCATGATCTTCCCCATAGTCTCTCTCGAAACACTATCAAAAGCCTTTTCAAAATCAACAAAACAAAGACTTAACGGTACTCTCATTTCATTAACTTGCTGCATCAAATGCCTAACTATAAAGATCTGATCATTGCAACCACGTCCCTTTCTAAAACCAGCCTGTTCATCCCTCAGAATACCCTCAACCACCGGCTCCAACCTATTTAACAACACTCTACTGAAAACTTTCAAAGCTATCGGTGACAAAGAGATTCCCCTCCAATTACCACATTCACTCAGGTCTCCCTTCGTCGGAACTTTAACAATTACACCATTCTTCCAAACTGATGGTAGTAACCCCGTCACCCATATCTTATTGAATAACTTGGTCAAGATCATTATTAATCTATCCCCCTCCACTTTAAACATTTCCGGAAATAAACCATCCTCCCCTGGTGCCTTATTATTCTTTAACTGTTTTACTGCTTTCTCCACTTCTGCAAGCCTCAACTCTCCTGATTCTATATTTAAATCTTCCTGAGCAGACGGTACAGTATATCCTCTTCTGGTGGTATTGGTCTATTAAGAACTGTCTCAAAATGCTCTTTCCATCTATTTTTAATATCTCCATCTTTGGTCAATAAATTTCCTTCCCTGTGTCTAACTGGTATTTCCTTGCGTTTACCTGCATTACCACTCAGTTCTCTAATCGATTCATATGCTATTCTTTGACTCTGTCCATCATTTTTGTTTATTAAGATTTCAGTCTCTGCAACCTTTTCATCCACACATCTTCTTTTATCTCTCCTAGCTAACCTTCTTACTTCTGAATTCAAACTCCAGTACGCAGCTCTTGCTAATTCAATCTCTCGTTCATCAACGCATTGCATCTCACTCCTCAATTTAGCCTCACCTCTCTTTTTTATCATATCCCACGTTTCCTCTGATATCCATTTCTTTCTCCTGAAACTATGTCTCCTTCCAATCGTACATTCAGCAGTCTCATGCAAAACTTTGTTCACATCCTCCCACATCTCATCTACACTTCTCTCCCCCTCTTCCAACGTTTCCAACACCAAAAACCTATTTCTGCATTCTAATCTGAATTCCTCCTTTTCTTCTCCTTCCCTTCTAAGCTTAACAATATCGTATCTACCAACACCAGATTTTTCCTTCTTCTGATTTTTAAGTTTAAACCTTATTTTTGCAATGCTGAGTTGAAGGTCATTACCAATATCCGCTCCCCGTTTAACATGAACATCTAGCAGAGAACTTCTATGCCTCCTACTGATAGCGATGTGATCAATCTGATTTTTATATTTTCCACACGGCGACACCTAAGTTGTCTTGTGTATATTGCAATCCTGAAGGAGTGTGCCCCCGATGACTAAGTCATTTGCTAGACAGAAGCTTCCAAACCTCACTCCGTTTTCACTCATCCTACTACCAACTCCCATCTTACCCATACATGCCTCAAATCCCTCATTTGAACAGCCCATTACTGCATTAAAGTCTCCAACGCAGATCAAAACATCAGGTCTAGGTACCCTTCCTACTCCTTCTTGCAACTTTTCATAAAATGTGTCTTTCCTTTCATCGAGTGCATCATTAGTAGGTGCATAACACATAAACAGACTGATGTTGCCATGATTTGATTTAAACCGTGCGTATAGCAAT
>NC_137055.1:11220317-11292817 GCF_032717465.1 Coenobita brevimanus | reverse complement strand
AGTATGTTTGTATATTTGACTCACATGATGCACTGCTGACCATTTTTGCTGATCGTTGGTGGGTTTGGCTACATATAAGCAAAACCTTTAGTTCTAGTGTCTACTTTAAAAATCTGATTTTTCCGTGCATGTGGACTTGTTTTATTTGGTAGCTTTGATATCTTTAACTATAAAGTAAGCAAATGTGGGTTGTACTTGGTACTGTGACGTAATAACAGCTTCAGGAACCAGTCCTGTTATAACTTCAGCACAAGGCACTGCTGTAAGTTATTGATGAATTTTGAAAAACAGACAAGAAAAAGTGAAGAACTGTACATCAAAGGGTGGTCTGGGAGCAGCAGACTTTGGGAGCTGGTTTCTTCATTCATCTACGACTTCTGCACTAAAAGGGCACTCAGTGTCAGTTGCTTCTAGCTCAGTTCCAGAAATGCAACCTTGTCAACACATTTTAGTGTCCAAGTTTATGGTAATAAAGTTGGTGTATTTCTCAGGCGTCATTCTTTGCCTATCCCTCTCATGATTATGAAGGTATTTAAAATAATAATAATTCAAACAATGCTGTCAGTATCACGTAATTAACAAACAGTGAATGCGAAATATTTGTCACTATTCTTCACACATTCAACATTCACATCATCTCTTCCAGTGTTTTGTTGTTGCAGCAGAAACAAAGATGTGCCCTAGCCATGGTCAGAAGGCAGTACCATGGTTCTATGTCCTTTCCATAGTACTTCCTCGTAAACAGAACCATTTTACTGTGCTACTATGGCTCTACATTCTTTTATTGGAACTTTTTCGTGACTAGCAGCAACTTGTAATGTTAATCTCTTGATCCATATTCATGGCACTTCTTGACAAGCACCATGTTATACTGTTAGTCTCAGTTTTTACGGAGAAGGTTATTTTATCCACGTCAAATGTACAGGGCATGCCTGCTGTTCTTACATTCTCTCTCTCTCTCTCTCTCTCTCTCTCTCTCTCTCTCTCTCTCTCTCTCTCTCTCTCTCTCTCTCTCTCTCTCTCATTCAATGCTCATTTCCATCCTCACTCTTCTCTCTCGTGTCTGTGTCCTAACCCTCCACATTTACCCGTCTCTGTTTCACAGTCATACTTCAACTGCCATATATATATCTCACCTGTGACATTCATGCGTCCTGTATCTCACTCCCACTTTAACTTAACCTTGCTGTTACTCCACACCCACCTCCCACTTCGCTTATTTTTATTATTCTTTGTTAATTCTTTTTTTTTCTCTCTCTCTTTTCTCTGATGTGTTTTTTTCTGCTGCGACGCTTGAATAATGCACATCTCTGATAAAGAAATACCACAACAATTTACTGTTGGAAAATTGTGTGGGATACACAGAGAGGCCAAAAGACAAAGTTAGTTCCGATACTTAACTAGCGAAACAAATACTCTAATATACTTACATAGGTATAATGATGAACTGAAAAACGATAAGTTTTTCGCCATATCGCACAGCTGCTTCTTCAGTAAGTTAATAAATTTCTTCCTCCAAACTATTAGATGTACTGAGGTTTTAAGTTCGGAAGTGGTTTGGAGAGAGAGAGAGAGAGAGAGAGAGACAGAGACAGAGACAGAGACAGACAGACAGACAGACAGACATAGACAGAGACAGAGACAGAGAGAGAGAGTAATGGGAGAGGAAGGTCTGAGTGATGAGTAGGGCAGTCAGATGAGGCATGGTATAGGATTTCCATCACATCATCTTCAACAGCCGCTCCATCATCCTACTTTATCGAGGCTGTCTGTAGCAAATATACTGCTAAGCTTCACTCTGATTATACATTCTTATCTTCTCCTGCTGCAGCTGAAAGAGTCTTATTGCTCTACATTTTAGCCTACCAATTATGACACTTAAATATAACGATTAATCTGCAGTCTGTCGTAGTCCAGGAATATCTTTCTTGGTTGGAAAGTCATTGTTCGCTGCATTATTGTTTATCGTAATGCAATGAATCAGTCTGTGTGCCCGGTAGTACAATCGCCTTGAAGGTTTGTCGCATCTTTGTTATTCTTGTTGTTGTCTTTGTGGAATACCCCCAGCAACCGACATTGATGAATATGAATACTTTACAACACGGGCGCAGGTCTTCCAGTATCCTACTAAACTGGGTCTTTCACAGGATATTTTTCTCGTAGCTTACCATAGATATTGGCCAGTTTCAAATTGTACTTGCGAAATACGTAAAGTCTTGTTATATCGCTTGTTGTCACTTCATCGGTTACCACCAAGAGGAAAACTTCCCGCCAAACTCTCCTAACACCTTTCTGGCAATTGCCATAGTTTCAAACTCTTCACCGATAAGTTAGGTTTTGATTATTTCGTTTAAGTCAGGTTAACGTAGGTTAGGATAGGATAGAATGGGAAAGGATTGGTTAGGCTTGGATAGGATACTTTTGGTTAGGATCTGGATGGATCAGATTAGGTTTAGTAAGTTTGGACTGAGAGCGGAATTTGATCTGATAGGTATTCGGGGGCTTCCTAGGTTAAGCTAAGTGACAGTCCTTGGTGGCAAAATCGGGGAGGGGAAATGACTGGGGGACGAAGCTTCTCGTATATATTAAGCTAGGTCATAATAGGTTAGGCTACGGTGGAGCGTTAGGTTTGCTATAGGTTTGAATACATGATGCACTGGCACGTAATTTCAGCGAGGTCGTCGGTAATCAACTCGTCCAAAAGTAGGTAAACTTGTTACAGAGGTCGAACTGGCAGGTTTCTAAAATACTTAAAGGTATATTTTGTTTTTCCTATACTCATTTGTAACAGAAAAACAGATAACAATGTGTTGTATACTGTACTAAAGGTACCTTCCTGAGGATTTTGTGACTGTAAGAATAATGTTGGAATCACTGCGCCTACGTGATTATACCAACTTTATATTGCACTGGTCAGTGTCATCAGTGCTGTTTGGTGCGGGGTTTACAGCACTGATATTCAAAGTACATGGAGAGAAAAGCAAGAGAGGCGACAGGAGTTTTGGTGCCGTCTGTGGCCTTCACTTTGAAGCCGGAATCGTACGTATTCTGACTCAAATTGCCCGATGGTGTAAGTCACGACAAAAATTAGATGACGACCCCCGTCTCACTGGACCACGTACTGTTCAGCCGTTTTTCACTGCCAGATATAATACAGGTGCCACTGAGGAAGCTAATGCTCAGAGCATGGCTTAGTGGAACTGTATATTCCCTCTTCTTTTTTTTATTTATAGCTACTTACCTGATCGGAAAAATGGCATCGTAATATACAGTATTTGATTCTGGCCTTTGGTGTGACCCTTATCCCTCCCCTCCTCCTTGCACGAAGAATGAGAGTGAAACAAATGAGTGAGAAATGCGAGAGTAATTGAGGCAGGATATTGGTGGCTGGACAGGAAGAGGGTAAGAAGAGAAAAAGAAGAAAAGCTGGATAACACACGTATGAAAGGAAGACGGATAAGGTAAGAAGAAAAGAATTGTGAGAAGAAGAAACTGACCAAGAATGCAAAGGAAGGGAAAACTGAGAATGGGGAAAAAATATTGAGAATGAGAGGGAGGAAGGTAGGAAAAACAGGGAAGAAACAGATACTGAGAAAGGAGAGACAAACCATGTGAGGGAAAATGACAACGTGAGGAAAGAAGGAACTGAGAGAGAGAGAGAGAGAGAGAGAGAGAGAGATGAAAGGATGGTGCGAGAGATAGTGTGAGGGGGAAAAGGTCTTGAGAATGGGAGGGGAGGAAAACTGATTCAAGGAAATCATTAAAACCGTCCAATGCCATTTCCCCCCAAGAGCTCTAAGAATTATTTAAGTTACAGAAACAGCACACGTGTAAGAACTGTGAGATATAGTGCACATTGTTGATTAGGTAGGACACTTCATGTGCTAATTCTAACTTCAAAAATTCGTAAAGCTAACAGTGAAGTCTGAAGTTACATATTCACATAACAATTTAAAAAAGGTAACACATTTGGGACTAAAAACACTTAAATTTATTTTCAAATAAATACGCAGTCGAAATATCATATCAAGACCGTTTCTTTAAATTGTGGTTATAACGACTGTGCCTGTCGAAAGCACATGATACATTAAAAAAACGATAACCACTGTGAGTTTAAGAATTTAGGTGGGGAGGTTCTACGCTCTTCACCTCCATTGCCTTTATGAAAGTGTGCGACTGAAAAGGAAGGCAACCATGCGCCCCCCCCCCCAACTCAGACCACAACACGCCACCGCCAAATAGAATATATTACGATTTATAACACAGTACTGGTACATTTAAAACATGTTACAAACCTGACATAGACTGTTATAATATTACGTTTCTCTGGTGATTAATAAAATTGCTTAGCTTGATAATGGAGATTTGGTTAAAACAGATTCACACAACAGACCTAAGGAAGGCTTACTAATGGTTACAGTAGTACAGTAGATGTCAACATTAGAAGGGCTGGATTGGAAGTGTCGATCATATCCTTCAGGCCGCTTATCAACCTTCTTAACATGAATTTCAGAGGGTCAGTAAAATATTTGTGTCGACTTGCACAGTAGCGTTGCCTTGACACTGTCCTCGTATCATTATACAGTATGTTGGGTCATAAAACACACAACACTCAGCATCCCTAATCTTATCCTACACAGATGATATTTTCACAGACACATTATTTACGAAGACGGTACATGAAAAGGCAATCACCTCTCAACGCCGATAAAGCTACAGTCGTTTTTGTCACTTGATTAGTTCTTCCTCATGCGAGTTGTAGATACTGAATGTGAAGAACAACCTACTGTTTCGTTAAGAACACAATTCAACCCAAAAAAAAAAAAAAAAAAAAGGTAATGTCCTTGATCAAATCTTGCCGATTTTGTTGTGATGCCGTCTCTATGTAGTGAAAGTTTAATTAGTACAGAATGCGGTTGGACATATATATAACCAAACACGTGAGGAGATAACTTAGAAAGAGATCAAGAGTAAGACGTTACGCAATTCAGCATGATGTATTTTATCTTCAGTTAATGCTATTACCTGACGGTCCTCTCTAGCTGATGATACTTTTCGAACTGCAGTGGTTAACTATATCTTTAATTAACCTCTTTATTATGTGGGTGTTCTCCTAACGTCATCAGTATCGTCTAAAGGCAGCCATAATTTAAAAAACGGAGTCAAATTGTAGGTGTGAACTATACATACAAAACATTAAAGTACTAAAATAACATTGAACCCAGTAGTTGCTTTCATACTTTGTGAAGGAACACTAAAGCTTTTTACTTAATGTGTTCAACTCTGGGAATAGACTGGACAATCCATTCCGTGAAGTCCAGCAGTTCTAAAGGCCAACTGCCTTCACGTGTCACTCCGATGTCAGCTATAAAACTTTCACCCATTTGCTTCAAGTCATTTTTATCATCAGCATCCTGATCTTCTTCCCACCTAATGATGGAGTGTCGTAGGATCCAAAAACAAGGAAAAGAAAACACAATAGAGGGAGCACCGTCGACAGCATGCCCTGTGAAATGGGGCAGACATTCATTTACACATCAATCAAGTCGTCGGAATCCTGGCATCACCTCACAGGCCTATACTAATTTCTGCATTTTTCTTTTATAGATGACCTTCACAGACATCTGCTTGTCAGTTGCAATCCGGCGACTATCAGGTAAAAAGAAAAAAAAAATACTGCTTACATATCTCAGACAGATCCAACCCATATCAACTTCTTAGCAATCAAAACTTATGTCTTTCTCCCCCTCCCTACCACACTTTCCACCCCTACGCTAACTGTTAGAGGTGGTGTTATGGCCGATCTCGCCGCTGAAGACCCGGTCCGCATCAAACTTTGTGCGTTACGGCCTCGTATTATGGCCACGGCGGCACTAACACCGGCAGTTACAAGTTCATGTCCGGGACCCACACCCAGGCACCTGGCACAGCCACTGGTGAGCAACATTTGTCTCTCACCAAACCTCAGATCTCATCCATGAATATTAATATCACCTACAGTCTTGATTTCATTTGAACCAAACGTGGTGGAAGGGTTTAGGGTCAGGAAAGAACAGATGAATAAAATTTTCACAACATTCATTCACAGGTCATGGTCACAGGGCAAAGTCAAAGTTAGACTTGTGTCTCTGTGTTTGAACAGTATAAGTAACAATAGGTTTGATTTGATGTGGTTCAAACTTAGTGGACGAGTTAAGGATCAACCAAGAGCATGGACTACAGTATTCAAGAGCAAATGTCAAAGGTCAAGGTTGCATGGCAATGTCAACATTAAAAGCTTCAATCCGGTGAAGACTAAACTTTGTAGAAAGGTTCACGTTGGAACATGGATTAAAGAAAGAAAAAAGTTCTAACGACGACCTTCTTGGAAAATTAGTACGAACTTTATATATATATATATTTTTTCCTGGGTAGCGCAAGATGACGATATTCACACTAGAGTAATCCTCCGTAGACATAATGAATACTGACTTCTGTAGGTACTATGGTATAAACTGTTTCTTCTACAATGCCATACACTTTACCACAATCAAAACATATGATGTCCTTTTCACATGTGTGTGTTAATTTGCTTTGTCGCACTCTCACGTTAATTAAATCTCCCTGTGAGCCGCCTTTCGGTCCGTGCCCCACGCACTGACGTATGTTTAATTAAACAGAATTGTCATATTGCTGTTTAACTATTTAAGTAATCTGGTGTCGCTTATGCTATATCTGGCACTGTGTTTGTTCCTTGTGAACGTCCTTAATAAGGAAAGACAAGAAGGAGCACTCAGACAGTGCGCAACCCCGCTAGTCAAAGGCCCGATTATTTCACTTTGCTCTGTGAATCTGACCTTCGACAGATACTCTCCAATTCGAATAACTTCCTTCTTGCCAACCCATTAAACCTTCCATTAGGTTCCGTTAAAATAAAAAAGGGAACTGATTGAGTTGGCTATGCCCAGTGATTCTGACTTTGACTTTCCGTGTGACCTTGATCTTTGACTAATTAAAAAAAAAAAAAAAAGGATCGTTTTAATATTTAATTTAACATGAATGCTCCCACCGAGGTTAATTTACGTCGGATAAAATTAATTTAAGTTGGCCGTTCCATAAAACCTTCATCTTTGCTTGCCTACTGTTCTAGAAAAATAATCATGTCAGCCTCTTTGGTGTTCCTCAACTCATCCACTAAGTTTGATTTAAATAAGGTCAAAACTATTTTAGGTATTTTGTTCACAGACAGACACATGAGTCGAACTTTGATTTTGCCCTGAGACTCTTACCTTTGATTGTTCTTAAAACTGAATCCCTTCGTTCTTCCCCGATCCTTAATCCTTCCGCCAAGAGTGTTTCAGTTAACACCAAAACTATATTAGTTAGCCCTGCACTGTAACCTTGGCAATTAACCTGTCCCTGTGACCTTCACCTTTGGCTGGTGTTCTTAAAACTGAATATTTTGATTTTTGGCTTATCAATTGTTCCAAAAGGTTTGATCTAAATCGAATTATAATTGCTTACACTGAATTACTTCTCTGACCTTCACCTTTGACCTTTCATTCTCAAAAACAAAAGATTTACTCCTTGTTTGACCCTCAACAGTTCCACCAAGATTAGTGAAAATATGATTAAAACCTTTTGAGCTATTTTGTTGATACCACCCGCCACATATGGGTAGAACTTTGACCTTGTCCTTTGACCATGACCTTTGGTTTGTTCTTCTTAAGAATGAGTCATTTCCTTCTTGCCTTACCCCCAACCCTCCCCAAATGTGGTCAAAACTGGATTAATCCATTTGATTTTGCTAGGTCATTGCTTGACTTAGCTCTACGACCTTGATCTTTTGCCTATTGTTCAAAAAAAGGATTGGTTTCTTTAGCGATTCTCTCTCAACCTTTCCACCAAGTATGGTAAAAACTAGATAAACACAGTCTAAGTTACTGTATAGTGTTCAAATTCACACACAAACAGAAAGGCAGAGAGACCGTCACACGCCGGTCAATACCCTCTCTCGTTTCGCGAGCGCGGGTGTAATAAAGGTGGTATTTGTTGCATTATGGCCTAAGACTGAAGGTGACTCTTATTGCTGTGACGGCCTCATCCTTATATTTCAGGCTTGGTGACTCAAACCTTCAACTTATTTCTATAGAAACGTCTCAAGAGGGTTCCTCATTTGCACTTGATGATACCCATTATACCGAGTATGGTTAAATAATGAGGCAAAGCTATTAATTTACAATTCTATTTACATGCTCTCCTAATATTATGTCTTATCTATCTATCTATCTATCTATCTATTGCCAGACGCCTCAATCCCGTTTGGGGTGGCCACAAACAAATCGCCTCCAAGTCGCCCTGTCCCCCCCCCATTTTACTGCCCTGCTCCCAACTCACACCCCCCTCTCTCATATACCTCTCCACCCCATCCCTCCATCTCATCCTCGGCCTCCCCCTCCCTCTTCCCCCCTCCACCTCACTCACATACACTCTCTTCGTCAGTCTTTCACCCTCCATCCTCTCCACATGGCCAAACCACCTCAGTATGTTCCTCATAACGCTTCCTATCACATCCACATCCACACCACAACGCTTCTTTATATCCTCATTCGTCAGCCTGTCTCTCCATGTGACTCCACAGGCTCCTCTTAAATAACTCATTTCCACTGCTCTCACTCTTGACTTGTGTCCTTCCAACAACGTACGTTAGAGTTGGTATCACAATACTGTCATGTAGTAACTTTTTCACATCCATGCTCACTTTCCTGTTTCTTATCACTGCTTTCAAAGAACCAGCAACCTTTCTTCCTGTACCCTTTCAAGCACTTCACCCTCCAAACCTCCATCCTTACTCATCACACTACCCAAGTACTTAAACGTACTCACATTTTCCAATTCCTCACCATCCAACCTCGCTGTACATTCACTGACTTCACCTCTCTCAAAGACCATCACTTTACTCTTCCCTACATTCACCTTTAGATTCCGTTTCTTACACACTCTCCCAAACTCATCCACCAAGCATTGCAGCTCCCCTTCGTCTTCACTCAACAACACAGTATCATCTGCAAACAACAGTACAGGGAGTTTCCAAACACTATCCTCTCTCACCAGGGCCACTCCAACATCCACTACCCTGCCTTGTACCTCTTTTATTACCCCATCCATGTACAGATTGAACAACCATGGAGACATGACACATCCCTGTTTCAACCCAACTTTCAAAGAGAAAAATTCACTTAGTTCACCATCCACACGCACTGCAGCCTTCGCACCATCGTATATACTCTTCACAGCATTCAACAACTTCCCATCTACTCCATATATTCTTAACACTTTCCACAATCCTTGTCTATCCACCCTGTCATATGTTTTCTCCAAATCCATGAAAGCCGCATACAACTTCTTTCCTTTCTCTAGAAACTTTTCCACTGCAGGTCTAAGAATGAATATCTGATCTACACAACCTCTTCCCTTCCTAAAGCCTCCCTGATCTTCTCCAACTAATTTCTCTGTTCTTTCTCTAACTCTGTCAATAAGTATCCTACCATACACTTTTCCTATTATACTAAGAAGACAAATGCCCCTATAATTACCACACACTTCTTTTTCCCATTTTCCTTTGTACAAGGGAATAATTATACCTGACTTCCAATCCTCCGGGACTCGACCTTCCTCCCAGGCCAATCTGCACATCTTCCACATCCATTCTACTACTATCTCTCCCCCATGCTTCAGCATTTCACAACACACTCCATCAATTCCTGGGGCTTTCCCCGATTTAACTTTCTTCATTGCTTCCACAACTTCTATCCTACTGATTTCTTCCTGTCTTCTCACCTCCCTCCTTCTCCCAGCCATTCCCCAGCCACTTATACTCGCATTACTTCCATCCTCTATGTTCAACAATTCCTTAAAGTGTTCTCTCCATCTTCTCACTTTTTCTCCCTTCTCCACTAGTAATCTACCATTTTTATCTTTCACTCCCCTGCTAACTTCACTTCCACCCTGTCTTACTCTTTTCACCTCTTTCCAGAACATTTTCTTACAGTCTCTCCACTTTACAGTCAAATTCCTTCCAAATTCCTCATCCACTCTCTTCTTACTCTCTCTTACTAATCTTTTCACTCTCTCTTTCTTTCTACATATAACTCTCTCTTCCGCCTCTCAACTTCTTCCACGCCCCTATTTCTCATCCATTCATTGTATGCTTTCTTCTTTTGTGCCACAGCCTGTCTCACCTCTTCAGTCCACCACGCTGTTCTTTGCACCTCCCTCCGTCTTCTCTTCCTTCCACACACCCCATCACATGCTGCACATACTTCTTCCGTAAATATCCTACACACACCTTCCACGTCTCTCATCTGCTCCAATTCATATTTGCCCAATCGTTCCTCCACTTCTCTCTTATACTCTGCCTTTTTCTCATCCTCTTGTAACCTTTCCACTCTCCTTGCAACTACTCCTTCCTCTCGTCTTTCCCTTCTTCTATTCCTCCATCTTACTTGAATCCTAATTCTGGCCACCACCAAGTAGTGGTCACAAAGTCCACTCCCCCAGCCTCTATAAGCTCTTGCATCCATTACACATCTTCACATCCTTTCATCCACACACACATAATCAATCATTGCCTTCCTTTCATTCAGTTCACCACCCACCCTTCTCATCACTCGCCATGTATACCTGTGGATCATTTTATGTCTGAAGAGAGTATTGGCTATCACCAACCCCCTCCCAGCACAAATGTCCACTAACGCACTCCCATTCTCATCTATCTCAGCAGGCACACCCCACTCACCAACTATTCCATCCACCTTCACATTCCCAACTTTTCCATTCATATCACCAATCAAAAACACTCTCTCATTCCTTCCAAACTTTTCCATGCACACTTCTACATTTGTCCAGAACTCTTCTCTCACTCTCCTAGCACGATCTTGCGTCGGCGCATACACACACACAATCGCCCACATTTGTATTCCAACTTTCAACTTTACTGACACGATCCTTGACCCAACTGATCCATACTGTCTTATGATATATATTTTCGTCGTCATCATCATCATCATCATCATAACTTATTATTATTATTATTATTATTATTATTCACTTATCGTCCGCTGGTAAGGCAAAATGGCAATTCGTACAATAAGCGCTTCCCAGCAAGTGCCTGGTACCACCGCTAAAGGAAAGCACATGTATAGACGGAAACATTATTCCCAAACTCTTCACACACCCCAGGCGCTGGAAGGGGACTGCCCCCAAGGGAGAAAACGCCATGGTTGTTAGTTGGCACACGATATTTGGCTCAGTAACAGACCTTTCTTCGGTCAGAGTTTATTGAGGGTGTTACCCCGGGTTCGCCCCTCCACCTCCCTCGTAAATAATTATTTCTTTCCCCTAACAACGTTGCGGGGATGGATGCGGCTACCAAATGAGCTTTTTGTCTTTTTATTTTCTTTCATTCTTTCTTTATTTCATTTTTTTTTTTTTTTTTTTACTGTCTCCTCGCCCACTGATAACTTTCTCGAACATCATAATTTCATCTGTCCCTCTCACTAAATTTTCTGTGTATCAAACTTGAAACACAGAATGCACAGTCCGTTTCCAAGGCCCGGCAATTATGCCGACTCACAACAGTACACCTTCACGTATCAGTATTTGGTAACTAATACCCATCGTGTTACTGAATGCATGCCAGGGCTGTCTATTTTGGGACTGGTGTGACAGTAATAGCGTGGGCGATTGTATGAGATGTTGCGGACCATATAATTCATCTGAAAAAGTATGCTCATCCAAAATTGGTTAAGTCTACGACTAATCGCTTTTTTATTTTTTTTGGAAAGACAGCTCAGTATTCTACCATTTGAACACAGTCTTCTCTCCCCTTTTGTCCATCAAACGCTGGTAATTGTAATGCTGGTCTGGTCTCAATACATACTAGCGATTTTTTTAAATTTAAGGCAGGAGGATGAGTGAAACTCCAAGAAGGTGGATGGATATCTTAAGGGTCCAGATAGGGCTGGTAAGTGCTTGTGAAGGCTATAACGAAAGGGTTAATGAAGGTTATATCTAAATTACCATTCTGCGAAATGTCTCCGACGCTAAAAGAAGAATCTTGTGAAATAAATCTGGAGTCTCACCACACGACGACTGACAACACATTCTCCCCCTTGCATTTCCTAGACTTTCAATAACCCCTTCAACCTTGGGATATATTTGTCATATTAGACTTCCTATCACCAGGTGGCTAAATTTAGCTTAGTTTTTTTTTTTTCTTTCTCATTTACTGGTGGGGTTAGATGTAGCATGTAAATAAGTTCGTATCAACAAGGGTGCTCTCCTACGCACTTTGTATTAACTAAGAAAAAAATACACATTCTATTCTAACTTGGCCTAAAACTTTAATCCATCCATCTTGAATGTTGAAGTGTAATTATAGATTAACAGTAGAATATGCTGGTGGTCATGAAGCAGTGCTGTGGAAAGGCTGCAGAGCCGCGACATTAGCTTTTTTTTTTTTTTTTTTTTGCGAAGAAGGAACCAAAGGCTAGCAGCCCGCAAAACGGTTCCTTCAAAGAAAACAAAAGAAAAACTATGAGGGCCAAATTCAAGATCCGTTCATTTCGAAATGCCTGGATACACTGTATTTGAAAGACTGGAGATCATAGGAAGTATGAATCAATCTACTTGAAATAAGTTGCAAATGGAAGGAAATCTTTCCCAAGTTAAGGTCGTGCAGCAGTGAAGGTCAGTGAGGTAAGTATTTAAATAATGATGATAATGTTGAATAAAAAAGCAACAACGTACCTTATTTTATAGTATCTAATTATTATCTTTTGTTTTTAACATGTCAGTTATACAGTCTTTATCGTATTTTACCATCAGTGCAGATATTTTTCTTATCGTATCGTTTGTTTTTATCATGAAGAATTCGTCTTTCTAGTTTTACTGTATCTCCTGTCCCGTCTTTTCCGTCTCATTGCGGGGTGGACGGAACGTGGCAACTTCATGCGAGTGTCTGCAGTGGAACCGACGCATCTCATTTGTAAAGCAGACGAGCGGGAAAATTGGATTGCCCAGTTTACAGACGAAGGTAGTGAGGCGAATATGTGAGATGTGTTGCCAGCGTGCACGGGCAGGGGCGGGACAGACCCACGGCTGGCAATATTCTCGTTGCTGTGACAGTGCGCTTACGCACTCATTTGTTTTGCATATTACACCTGAACCACTTCAAACGGATGACATAATCTCCTTTTACTTCTTGCTACCGTCAGACAATATTACTCAGCGTAGGGCAAATGGTTAATAAATGCTTTATCTCACTCCTTCAATTTGGAAAAAAATTCTGAGGCAGACTCTGGTGGTGGCAACAATAGCATATAATATACACCATGTGAATGAAGTGATAATTCTCTCCCTGCATGTTATTAACGCAAGCTGTGTTGATATCAGCACAATATAAATAACATACAATAGGGTTAGGTTAGGTTAGACATTTTTTAAGCGTCTGTTTTGCCTCTCAAGTTGCTGCCACTGCTCGAACGGACAGACAACGTTGGGAGGGGGACAGACTCACAGCCTTCCGAATTCTGTTGCCAAAACGGACTGGGGTATATTGGTGTTTAATGAGGAGGGGGAGATTTTGATGGTTTGGACATGCGGAGAGGGTGGAGGATGACAGTTGGATGCCAAGGTGAGAAGTGTGAATTTCAGGGGTAGGGCTACGAGCAGTAGATCGAAAAAAATCTGGGACGAGGTAATAGAATGTCGCCTCGGGGATAAGGGACTCAATAGGGAGGCTGCCAGAGATCGAGTGGAGAGTCGCCATTAGATGACCAAGGCCAACGCATGCAAGCATGATGAAGCCTTTACAAACGATACTAACGATACGAAAACGGACTTCGTGGCACCCACGATCCACTCATATGTAGTGATTCAACACTTAGTGACAAGCCATATGGTTTCTTGTTGGCCAATAAACCATTTGAGTAGTAAGTATGTAACCGAATGGACGCAGATCTAGTGGATTTAGGCGTCCAGAAAGGATTTGACTCATAAGTCTTTACATACGAGGGAGGGCTGGAATTTATTTCACACATAACGCCACTCAGGAATCGGTAACTGATCACTTGCCATAATTGTCTGGATTAAATATCCTAGCCTCGGGTCCCAACAATTCTGATGAGGCACTGAATTATTAGATGATAACTATCCTCCTGTATTTTATGTACAATGATTCTAATATCGCCATAATTTGCTTCATCATCATCATCAACCTATAAGATGTAATAGACTTTATGGGCTGCACTGTTGTTGCCATTG
Source organism: Coenobita brevimanus (assembly GCF_032717465.1). NCBI lineage: Eukaryota > Metazoa > Arthropoda > Malacostraca > Decapoda > Coenobitidae > Coenobita > Coenobita brevimanus. The sequence continues at coordinate 11,278,513 of NC_137055.1, read as the reverse complement.
AACACTTTATACAACCTTTACTGAGTGATTTCTATTGCGTGTTATGCCTCCTTTGTGATATTATATACCCTTTCAATTTCAGTCTTTTCTTGTCATAAAGGACTTTGCGGAGCCTCTGCCCTAGCAAGCTACTTTGATCATTACAGTCTTATATTCTCTTGTGTGCTATTCATCTCCGGCAGTCCTTTATTATCTCATCATTAGCATCAATACCATCATAACCTCCTCCTCCTCCTCCTCCTCCTTCTTCTTCTTCCTCTTTTTTTTCTTCTTCTTCATTATCCCGTCTCTCTTTCCCTCTTAAATATGGGTGAGGTAGGATCCAAAAGCAAGAAAATAGGAAGCACAGTGCAAAAACCAGAGAATTATCAACAGCAGTTCCAGTGAAATACTACACGCAGTCATCCACACATCATTCAAGCCACCGAAATCCTGGCCACCTGACCCACTTCACAGGCCTGACCATTTGTACGTACCATTAATTATTTTTGTTTTTTAATGGATACATCACATACGTCATCCAGAGCTTGTAACAGATATGAGGACATTTTTTTGCCTACGGAATTATTTTCCACAACGTACTGTATCTTGAGACTGACTTTTTACGTACCTATACGGTACTTGGGAGGAAATTTTATACCGTGGCATGGAAAAAAAATATATATTCACACGACATAACAGTGCGGCCTGACCTGAGCCCTTTGTCCAAGATAAAGTAAGACCAAGAAAGCCCATATTTTTTTTTTCCTCAATATACTTGTATGGGAAATGTTCGAAGTCGGGTCAAGACTCCTGGATTTTTTTGAATAAGCAAAGTGTCCTTCCGCACATACTTTAAGCTGTAATTCTTCTGTTTGGATATTTCAAGGTATAGTGATATTAATACACAACACATCGGTGATATCTTGGGTTTTATTTTTTCGCGTTTCCAGTACTTGGTATTTGTTCATTATTCACCAGTTAATTCAGCCAAATCACCTACTTTACTTTTATTCATGCTAAATGAAAACGATTTATTACAGATTTTGTGAGATTACTTGAGATGGAATGAGTAGATATAAGCTAGAGGTCTGTTCTACGTAGCACGAAATCGTATGTTCAGCGGCAAGATTTTAAAAATAAAAAAAAGGGTGAAGTGATAAATAGGTCCGTGAGGACAACACTTACTCTGGCAAGGTAAACTGTACTTTGTTGTGGGTGATGAAAAATAATAAAGATCCATTCAACCTTACCGATATTACCTTCTTCTTGCCAGCTTTAGATTACTTATTCAGCTGAGTAGTAGTGATCGTAACTTTGTAGTAAACAAACAAGATTTTTGCCCCATCGGGCCGCTCAGCACTTGCACAAATTAAAACCGTCTCTAAACTACGCTTAGCTTGGGAGTAAGTACTCTGCGGCCATCGGGCCACAAAGCACTTGCCGATATGAGAGCTGTTTCTGAACGACTACCACCACAACCACCACCAAACATAATTACCACAACCACCATCATCATAACAGTTACCACCACCAGCACCATCACAGCTACCATCACCACCATAACAGCTACCACCACCATCATTACAATTAACACCGGCATCACCAACACCACCACAGCTCCCACCACAACCACCGTCATCATTAGAACTACCACTGCTACCACAGGTACCACCATTTTATGCTGAATGGAATCGTTTTTTCGTAGTATCAGTAAAGTAATAGACATCGGACTGTAGATGTACACCCGAGGAAAGTTCCGCGTTATACACTCTCTCACCACTTCGAAATAGTAAATGTGAGACAAATGGTAGCGAAGCAGTAGCCAACATTCTCCTATCCGGTAACTGCGTGAGAAGGATGGTGATGGAAGAGGGAGGGGTAGGAACTGTCAGCTCCATCAGCCTTCCTCCTCCCTTAACCTCTCCCCTCCCACACAGTGGTACCAGACATCTGAGACTTTGAGTGTCTGGCTACTCTCTCTCTCTCTCTCTATCTATCTATCTATCTGGGGGCGCGGTAGCACAGTGGTAGCACGCTGAGTTTGTGATCGGGAGGTCGCAAGTTCGAGCCTCGCCCGGGCTACCGTTGCCGGGAGGGGTAGCTCCCTCCTGTAACCCAGCGGGGTTATATGGCCTTAGTTGCCTAGCTCGGGGAATTCATTTCTCCATTTCTCTCTCTCTCTCTCTCTCTCTCTCTCCCCCATAGACGCACGAAACTCCACAGAAATGCCCCGTCTCCTCTTCCACGTGCTCTACTGTGACATCTTTGGGAACAGATATAAGGGTCCAGAATACCCCTTCAGAAAATGATAAATAACATCATATTGAAACTGACAGATCTGAGACCCATTTCCAACCCTCCTACGAAGTTTCATCAAAATCCTTTTTCTGGTTTTGCTGCACTACACACACACACGCACGCACGCACACGCATACGCGCGCGCGCACGCACGCACGCACACACACACACACACACACACACACACACACACACACACACACACACACACACACACACACACACACACACACACACACACACACACACACACACACACACACACACACACACACACACACACACACACACACACACACACACACACACACACACACACACACACACACACACACACACACACACACACACACACACACACACACACACACACACACACACACACACACACACACACACACACACACACACACACACACACACACACACACACACACACACACACACACACACACACACACACACACACACACACACACACACACACACACACACACACACACACACACACACACACACACACACACACACACACACACACACACACACACACACACACACACACACACACACACACACACACACACACACACACACACACACACACACACACACACACACACACACACACACACACACACACACACACACACACACACACACACACACACACACACACACACACACACACACACACACACACACACACACACACACACACACACACACACACACACACACACACACACACACACACACACACACACACACACACACACACACACACACACACACACACACACACACACACACACACACACACACACACACACACACACACACACACACACACACACACACACACACACACACACACACACACACACACACACACACACACACACACACACACACACACACACACACACACACACACACACACACACACACACACACACACACACACACACACACACACACACACACACACACACACACACACACACACACACACACACACACACACACACACACACACACACACACACACACACACACACACACACACACACACACACACACACACACACACACACACACACACACACACACACACACACACACACACACACACACACACACACACACACACACACACACACACACACACACACACACACACACACACACACACACACACACACACACACACACACACACACACACACACACAGAGGTTTATAGTATGGTAGATTCCATTACATCTAGGACAGACACAGTGTTCAAATGAGGGCAGTTTCTCAACCATGCCTCCTGCTGCTCGAAACCAAGGAATAGCTGCTTCGATACTCGGCACTAACTTAAATGAGAGCTGTTTCTGAGCCGCTCTTCGCTTTACTCTCAACCAACGATTTATGCGTTGAAGTTCTTGCCCAAATGTTCGTAATATAACACCATTAGGAACAATATTTTTAGGGCTAAAAACACTCCATCATAAAGTATCAATGAGGACGAAACTGAAACTGGCCCATCTGGGACCCAGTGCCAGCCATCCTGCCAAGTTTCATCAAAATCCTTTTACCAGCTTGGATGCACTGCACACACACACACACACACACACACACACACACACACACACACACACACACACACACACACACACACACACACACACACACACATACACACACACACACACACACACACACGGCCAGGTAGCATATTGGATGAAAGTATTTATTGCAAGAGTCATCTCCGCTTAGCATACACCTTTCACTACAACAGGTTGTCTAGTAATATGTGTAGGGCCACTACAGATTTAATACGTCTGAGATGCTTTACTACCATTTAGCAGATCTGTTAGTGTTCTCTATCTATCTATCTATCTATCTATAGCCCGACGCCCTAATCCCGCAAAGGGTGGCCGCAGACAAAACGCCTCCAAGTCCCTCTGTCACCCACCATTTGACTACCCTCCCCCCAACTCAACCCCCCTCCCTCATATACCTCTCAATTCCATCCCTCCACCTCATCCTCGGTCTACCCCTCCCTCTCCCTCCCTCCGCCTCACCTACATACACTCTCTTAGTCTTTCATTCTCCATTCTCTTTACATGTCCAAATCACCTCAGTGTATTTCTCCTAATCTTCTCAACCACATCCACATCCACCCCACAGCGTTCCTTCACTTCTTCATTCGTTAACCTGTCCCTCCACGTCACTCCACATGCTCCTCTCAAGTAGCTCATTTCCACTGCTCTCACTCTTGACTTGTTCCCCTCTTGCAAGGTCCACACCTCGCTTCCATACGTCAGGGTAGGGATCACAATACCATCATGCAGTGACTTCTTAACTTCCATACTCACATCCCTATTTCTCATCACTTCTTTCAGTGTACCAACAACCTTCCTTCCCTGCTGTACCCTTTCACGCACTTCATCCCCCAACGTTCCATCCTTACTCATCACACTATCCAAGTACTTGAATGCACTCACATTCTCCATATCCTCACCATCCAACCTCACTGTACATTCTGTGACTTCATTCCTCTCAAACACCATAACTTTACTTTTATTTACATTAACTTTCAGATTCCTCCTCCTACACATTGTCCCCAATTCATTCACCAAACCTTGCAATTCCCATTCATCTTCACTCAACAATACTGAATCATCAGCAAACACCAACACCTGAATCTTCCAAATCTCACCCTCATTCATTAGAGCCACCCCCACATCCACTGCCCTACCTTGCACCTCCTTTACAACCCCATCCCTGTATATATTAAACAGCCATGGAGACATCACACAACCCTGTTTCAGTCCCACATTGAGATAAAAGAACTCACTCAGCTCACCATCCACTCGCACCGTAGCCCTAGCTCCCTCGTACATACTCTTCACAGCACTAAAATTTCCCCTCCACTCCATATATTCTTAATACCTTCCACATACCTTGCCTATCTATTCTGTCATAAGCTTTCTCCAAGTCCTTGAAGGCAGCATACACTTTCCTTCCCTTCTCTAGATGCTTCTCCACTAAACATCTTAGAACAAATATCTGATCTACACACCCTTTTCCCTTCCTAAATCCCCCTTGTTCTTCTCCAACTAGCTCCTCTGTCATATGCCTAACCCTATCAATGAGTATTCTACCAAATATTTTACCAGTCACACTAAGAAGGCAAATATCCCTATGGGGTGGCCACAAACAAATCGCCTCCACGTCACCCTGTCCCCCGCCATTTCACTGGCTTCCTCCCAATTCACACCCCCTTCTCTCATATACCTCTCCACTCCATCCCTCCATCCCTCCTTGGCCTTCCCTTCCCCTCCCTTTCTCCCCCTTTACCTCACTCACATACACTCTCCTAGTCAGTCTCTCACTCTCCATCCTCTCCACACAGCCAAACCACCTCGGTGTGTTTTTCCCAATGCTTCCTATCGCATCAACATCTACACCACAACGCTCCTTCACATCCTCATTTGTCAGTCTGTCTCTCCATGTGACTCCACAGCTCTAAAATGACTCGTTTCCACTGCTGTCACTCTTGACTTGTGTCCCTCCAACAACATCCAAGCTTCACTTCCGTACGTCAGAGTTTGTATCACAATACTGTCATGTAATATCTTTTTCACTTCCATGCTCACTTCCCTGTTTCTTTTCACTGCCTTCAAGGAACCAGCAGCCTTTCTTCCTTGTTGTACCCGTTCAAGCACTTCACCCTCCAAACTTCCATCTATACTCATCACACTACCCAAGTACTTAAACGTACTCACATTTTCCATTTCCTCATCATCCAACCCCACTGTACATTCACTGACTTCACATCTCTCAAAGAAAATAACTTTACTCTTCCCTACATTCACCTTTAGATTCCGTTTCTTACACACTCTCCCAAAGTCACCCACCAAGCCTTGCAGCTCCCCTTCATCCTCACTTAACAACACAGTATCATCTGCAAACAACAGTACAGGGAGTTTCCAATCACTGCTCTCTCTCATTAGGGCCACTCCAACATCCACTGCCCTGCCTTGTATCTCTTTTATAACCCCATCCATATACAATTTGAACAACCATGGAGACATGACATATCCCAGTTTCAACCCAACCTTCAAATAGAAGAACTGACTCAGTTCACCATCCACACGCACGGCAGCCTTAGCACCCTCATACATACTCTTCACAGCATTCAACAACTTTCCTTCTACTCCATATATTCTTAATACTTTCCACAATCCTTGTCAATCCACTCTGTCATATGCTTTCTCCAAATCCATTAAGGCCGCATACAACTTCTTTCCCTTCTCTAGACACTTTTCCACTAAAGATCAAAGAATGACTATCTGATCTACACAACCTCTTCCCTTCCTAAAGCCTCCCTGTTCTTCTCCAACTGATTCCTATGTTATTTCCCTAACTTTGTCAATAAGTATCTTACCGTATACTTTTCCTATTACACTAAGAAGACAAATGTCCCTATGATTACCACACACTTCGTTTTCCCTTTTCCCTTTATAGAGTTAGGGAAAGTTCCGCATTACCCATTATTCGGAGCATTAGTGATCGACGAATAGTCACGAAGCAGCAGCCAGACCCCCCATGTCTGGTACTCGTAACTGTGAGTGGGAGGGAGGGTGGCCGGGGGTGGGTGGGTGTGGAGAGTTACATAGGTGTGTGTTGATGAACAGTAGCTATTTGACATAAAGAAGGAATCATATATATATATATATATATATATATATATATATATATATATATATATATATATATATCTATCTATCTATCTATATATATATATATATATATATATATATATATATAGTGGCTGAGAACACAAAATATAAATGTATGTTATAATCGTTACGAATTTATTCTGGGGAAACGTCTCATGTTAATGTCGACAGGGAATGAAAGCTTTCAAATCTGTACTGCCATAACTTTCGTGACAACACAAACTCTACAGACAATAAGTAATTTAAAAAAAAAAAGTGCTAGCATCATATTGTCATCTGTCCTTACTAAATTAACTCAAACACACCGTCCAAGTCATTCATTGGAGACTTACACGTGATTCCCAACCCATCACCAGACCTTCCTCTGCCGCCAATCCCCCGCTTCCCCCTCCTTCACACTCACAGTTACTAGACACATGAGGTCTGGCTGCTGCTTCACATTCACCCGTCTCACACCAGTGCTTCGACAGGTGTGTAATGCGGAACTTTCCCTGACTGTACAAGAGAATAATATTATTATACCTGACTTCCAATCATCCGGGACTTTACCTTCCTCCCAGGCCAGTCTGCACATCTTCCACATCCATTCTACTACTATCTCTCCCCCATGCTTCAGCATTTCACCACACACTCCATTAATTCCTGGGGCTTTCCCCATTTTGACTTTCTTCAGTGCTTCCACAACTTCCATCCTACTGATTCCTTCCTGTTTTCTCACCTCCAGCATTCTCCCAGCTATTCCCCAGCCACTTATACTCGCATTACTTTCATTTTCTATGTTCAACAATTCTTTAAAGTGTGCTCTCCATCTGCTCACTTTTTCTCCCTTCTCCATTAGTAATCAACCATTTTTATCTTTCACTCCCCTGCTAACTTCACGGCCACCCTGTCTGACTCTCTTCACCTCTTTCCAGAAAATTTTCTTACATTCCCTCCACTTTACACTCAAATTCCTTCCAAATTCCTCATCCACTCTCTTCTTACTCTCTCTCTTACTAATCTTTTCATCTCTCTCTTACTTTGTACTTACATATAACTCTCTCTTCTGTCTCTCAACTTCTTCCACGCCCCTATTTCTCATCCATTCTTTATATGCTTTCTTCTTTGTGCTGCAGCCTGTCTTACCTCTTCATTCCACCATGCTGTTCCTTGCACCCCCTTTCGTCTTCTCTTCATCCCACACACCACCTCACACGCTGCACATACCTTCTCTGTGAATATCTTGCACACACCTTTCACGTCCCCCATCTGCTCCAATTCATATTTACCCAACCGTTCCTCCAGTTCTCTCTTCTATTCTGCCTTTTTCTCATCGTCTTGTAACCTTTCCACTCTCCTTACCTGTACTCCTTCCTCCCGTCCTTCCCCTCTTCTATTTCTCTATTTTACTTGGACCTTGAATCTGACCACCACTTGGTGGTGGTCAGAAAGTCCACTCCCCCAGCCTCTGTATGCTCTTGCATCCATTACACATCTTCGCATCCTTTCCTCCACACACACATAATCAATCATTGCCTTCCTTTCATTCAGTTCACCATTCACCCTTCTCATCACTCGCCATGTATACCTGTGGATCATTTTGTGCCTGAAGAGGGTATTAGCTATCACCAAGCCCCTCCCGGCAGAAATGTCCACTAAAGCACTGTCATTCTCATGTCTCAGCAGGCACACCCCACTCACCAACTACTCCATCCACCTTCACATTCCCTATTTCACCATTCACATCACCAGTCAAAAACACTCTCTCATTCCTTACAAACTTTTCCATGCACGCTTCCACATTTGTCCAGAACTCTTCTCTCACTCTGCTTGCACGATCTTGCATTGGCGCATACACGCACACAATCTCCCACATTTGTAGTCCAACTTTCAGTCTTACCCACACAATCCTTGAACCAACTAATCCATTCTCTCTTTTATTCTCCTTCCATCTGTTACTCACAACAATACACACTCACAACAATACACACTCCTTCTTTTGCCCTCGCATTCTCACATACTCCTGCACATATCCCCCATCCATACTCCCATTCTCTCACACTCTCACGTCGCCATTTAGTTTCAGTTAATCCACATACATCCTCAAGCACCTGGACAATGTCTCTCTTTCACCTCATCATTTGCACCCCTTTCATTCCAGGTCACCATCCGTATAATGTCCTTTGTACGGTCCTTAGTCGTCATCTTTTGGTCGGTCCTGGTCCGAGGCTTCTTGTTCTTATTTTTGTTAGTTGTTTTCCAGGGAGGGGCACTATCCCTTCGCCAATCCATTTGCTGTCACGTAGGGAACACGTGTTGTTTGGTTGTAATGTTACCACCCAGCGTTGTAAATGATTTCCTGGTTTATAGGAAATCATCTGGATTGCCACTCGATGTAGAGCAACCTTAAAAACAGGGTACCACTACACTGCAAGGGTTCCAGTAATTCGAGTATGTCCCGTAAGATGAAAAAGTCTGCAGCTGACTGATGGACCCGTAACGATATATCCTTCACTCGAACCTGGCCCAGATTTTTCTCCGCTTTTATTTTATTTCACATAGTCCAATGGCAAAAAGAGGCAATGCAGTGGCTCTACATCCTTTCCATACCATATCTTTGTGACTAACTTTTTTTTTTTTCTAGTATTAATCTGTTGTTACAACTCGCCATTCAAGATGGTGGGATGGCAATTTTAGGCTACTGGAGCATAAAAGGCAACAGTGCTCCACAATTGCCATGGCGAGTCACACTGGTGTACCTCGGTATTGTTACTGGTGTGTCTTGTTACATTCCCACACAGGAAAGTAATAATGTCATTCTTACATTTTGACAGCCTAATTTACTTTATTTATAACCATCCTTTGTAATCAACCATGGAACCATATGAAAAGAGGAATTTAATTGAATATTTCGTCTCCATATAAAGTTAGAAGGCTTGTACCTATAAGTGTACGTGTGTGTGTGTGTGTGTGTGTGTGTGTGTGTGTGTGTGTGTTTCAATTAAAGAAATATAGGTAAAGATTCTTATATGAAGGATCATATATTTGCTCTAAGTATTGTTATTGGTGTTTTTTTGGCCCCATAATCATCTCGCCAAGAAGCCCATCGACTGCAGACTTCAATGCTTCACCCGCAGCCCACCAGTCCCATTACGAGCATTTGGGATTAAGAACAGTGTTAAGGGACGTTTGTACAACCGAGCAGTATCACTCACTACAGTACATTACAGCGTCCCTTTCCAGGATTATGAATGACCTTGAATTTTATGCAGCACAAAACCACATACACACAAACGCACACGTTATATATATATATATATATATATATATATATATATATATATATATATATATATATATATATATATATATATATATATATATATGGAGCCTCTGTGGTACAGTGGTAGTGTGTGCATTTCGTACACGGGTGAGTCAGGGTTCGCACCCCGCCAGGGTAATAAAGTTTGTGAGTGTTCACCCGGCCATGTACTCCATTGGCGGACACCAGGGGTGCTGTGGTTGAACCAGTGTCGCTTACTATAAAGAATGCTTGCACCCAGTCGGCTTGCACGGGCCGATTGCACTTGGTTCACAGACTACACACACATCCAAAGCCACTCCAACACTACATTTACACTAACAAGCACTTCTCACCCTACATACAATTGCTACTAGACAGCCTAAGCCACTTGGTTGAGATACATTGGCTGTATCGTCCCGACTTCGGTCAGGATAGGCCGGTCCTGCAGTGGATACTCAAACGGCTGATGATGATATATATGTATATATATATATATATTGCCAGACGCCATAATCCCGTATGGGGTGGCCATTTGACTTTGAGTTATTTGTTTCACGGGGAGGGACACAACCCTCCACCAAGCCACTTGTTGACACGTAAGGAGCACGTATGGTTTGGTTATATGGTTACCATCCAGCATTGTTTCTTGGCTTACAAGAAACCATTTGGCTTGTCACTCAATGTAAAGCCACCTGTAAAGGAAAGAAAAGCAATAAGAAGTGACAAGAAAGATAGGAGAAATAGGAAGAGAGGAGGGCAGGCACAGAAAAAGAATAATAAACGCAAAGGAAGAATTAGGCAGAACTACACCGAGTGAGTGGATGATGGTCGCCACCACCAACCACTATATACTGTATATATATATATATATATATATATATATATATATATATATATATATATATATATATATATATATATATATATCCCATTGGAGCCCAGTGTCCGGAATATTGGAAAGAACTGGGATTTTTCTACGTCCTCATAATGCAGGGAACCCCGGGTAGGGATCCCTAAGGAGCCATGACTATGAGCCGATAGACGGAGGGCGGCACACTTAGTACCCACCCAGTGCCATGCCTCGCCCAGCACCCTGGGATCCAATGGGTTATATATATATATATATATATATATATATATATATATATATATATATATATATATATATATATATATATACTCATGGTGGTACAGTGGTAAAGTGTGCTGTTTTTCGTACACTTGGAGGGTTATGTTTGTCCCCCGCCAGGTAAAAACTTTGGGAGCGTTCTCCCACAAATGCATCGTTTGGGGGACATCAGAGGTGCTGTGGTTGAACCAGTGTCTCATACTGTAAAGTATGCTTGCACCCAGTCGGCTTGCGCGGGCCGATTACACTTCGTTCACAGATTACACACACATCCAAAGCCACTCCAACACTACAATTACACTTACAAGCACTTCTGATCCAACATACCATCTCTACCAGACAGCCTAAGCCACTGGGTAGAGAAGATACATTGGCTGTATCGTCCCTGCTTCGGTAGGGATAGGCCGGTCCTGCAGTGGACCTCAACGGCTGATGATGATGATGATGATACATTCATGGGCGACTTCTGTGGTAAAGTTGGGAAATCGAATAATGAACAAGCCTGTATGGGAAAATTTGGAGTGGGAGAAGGAATGAAAGCGGAGAAATAGTGGTAAATTTTGCTGAAATGTATATCATGACATTAATGAACACATTCTTTCACAAAAGAACAGGAAGTAAATGGACCTGAAGTCCAAATGGAGATGCAAGGAATACAATCGAGTTCATCATAGAAGATAAGACTAACACGATCATAAATGTCACGGTTCTCAACAAAGTAAATATAGGAAGTGACCATAGAATGGTGGGTTGCACAACCAGATGCAATTTCAAAAGTAAAAGAAGATGATTAAAAATAAAAGATATGCCCAATAAATGTAAGCGAAAACAAAACAGCCTTTCATTTGCAAATAACGAAAAGATTTCAGGCTCTAAGCTATGCTGACTGTGACACAGATGAGTTGAATGACAGACTAACAAAAGTGCTAAGAGAATCAGGGGAGGTACTAGGTAAAGCTAATACAACCAAAGCCAAGAAGTATTCAGAAAAAACACTAGAGTTCATGCATGGAAGAAAGGAAAAGATAAGTAAAACAAAGGCGAAGTAGAACAAACAGAATTAACTAAGCTTATCAACAAGACACAGAAAGAAGAAAACAAGAAAGAAATATGGACCAGATCAAAGAAACCATCAAAAAAGGAAAAACTCTGAAACAGGTCCGAAGAAAATGGCACTATGACAGCAACAAATTATATCACTGAAAGATAAAACCGGTGAAGTCATTAAATGCAAAGATAAGATGTTGAAGAGAGTTGAAGAACTTTATAAAGAACTGTATGCATCAAAGAAAAATAGTACCAATTGCTAACTTTTCAACTTACGCAAGTGAAATACCTGAGATAACACCTGACGATGAAACTTTCCTCTTAGAAATATGAAAAGAGGGAAGGCCCCAGGAGATATTAGAACAGTAGCAGGTTTACTGACGGATGCATTGCAGGGGTGCAAGTACAAACCAGGCTTGCATCGTCTTATATACTGTGTCTAAAATAGAAGAAATTCCCAAACCATCCTGTAATGCAATTGTTATTTTAATTTGCAAGAAAGGCGACTCAAAAGATCTTAGTAACCATCGACCCATTAACTTATCAGTTATTTACAAACTCTTCACTAAAGTCCTTACGAAGAGAAGAACAATAAAACAGAAAGAAAACCAACAGGCAGGATTCCGAAGAAGGTATTCGACTACAGACCATCTATACACAAAGAATCAGCTAACTGAGAAAACTACAGAATTTAATAAACCTTTGTGTTTAGGTTTTGTTGATTACGAAAAGGCTTTGGACTCAGTGGAGCAAATAGCAACTATTATGGGCTTCAGAGGCCGTGTCCCATTGTTTTTCGGGAATAACTTATCAACAAACAGTTGGATCAGTATGAATTTCTGGCAGAGCTTCTTGCACACCATGCCCTAATTTTCGGTGATATAGTGGCTTACCAAAGGTGGAGAAATAAGGCATTTGTCCCTGACGAGTGATGCTAAAGTCCCACCTTCATGACGAGGAAACGGACAAGGGCTTCGCGACGTTGGTCAGCAGGTTCCACCCACCCCTCCCACTCTCTCCCTTCCCGACCGCCACCCCTCCCATTCTCTCTCTCTCTCTCTCTCTCTCTAAAATCGACACTACGGCCAATAGCATTTGCCTTATATATATATTAATGACGCATGCATTATGCGTTATTATATTTGTAAATATTTATTTAAGAGTGACATATGACCTGACGTAAAGACAAGAGTAGGGTAGGGTGGTGAGTGATAATGACCAAGATTAATGGGAGTGCAATGGTGTGAAGGTTTTCAGGTGATGTGTGTGTGTGTGTGTGTGTGTGTGTGTGTGTGTGTGTGTGTGTGTGTGTGTGTGTGTGTGTGTGTGTGTGTGTGTGTGCTCTGTGTTCTCAGTGAAGAGGGCCTAATGACAGTAGCACCTCTCATCACAGGTCTGAACCAAACTAAAGTGAGGTCTATGGCAGCGAATCTCAAGGATATGATGCAAACGCATGTCTGGTAACTGTGTGTGAGAAAGAAAAGTGATGTGGGAGTGGGACTGGCTCAAAGGGGACAATGGGGGTAATGGTTATGGGGCCACACACTGTATGCCTGAGGACGATTTATTAATCCGCATGTTTGCGAGGCACCACTACTCGGACTCATGATGATTGGCTGCTTGATGCTGAAGCGTTGGCAAATACCTTTGGTCCTAACTCTCCTAATGTCCCTCCCTTTCCTCCATCCCTCCGGTTCACAATTACCTTTTGTTTGTTTTGTTGTTTGTTTTATTGGGGCTTAATGGCCATCACCCTCCTGGTGGGGTATTAGGCCAGCCTCATGTGTATGACATGCGACCATCCAACTCCCGCACCGCACAAAAACAGCCGATCTATGAGACCAATCGAGGAGGGAGCATGTGGTAGAATGCTCGTAGATCGGCCAGACGCACCTCCTTCCCCCTGACCATCGGCACAGGTCGTATCTCGTCACCCTGGTCTGCAGCCCGGAGCAGATCGTATAAGGTGGAATAGGTCGTTGGTCCGAGCTGGTACGACCGGGTGTGGGTGCTGAGGGCCAGGAGGTGTCGGTAGAAGGCTACGTCTAGCCAATCCTTGAGGTCAATGATGCGAGGGCGAGATGGGGTGCCCTCCACCACCAGAGGAGGGGAGGACCCACTGATCTCCTCCTCGGCCGAGGAGCCAGTCGACGCATCCTTGGCCATGGAGGCAGTGTCTGAAGAGTCCTGCCCCTCCTCTGTGATTGATGGTGGGTCGTGGGACGTCAGCGGTGGTCTGGGCCGTTTTCTCGTCCGTAGTCGGGTCAGTAACCGTGGTAGCAGTCCGCCTGTTGAGGGGAGCCTCCAGCCTAAGCCGTTTCCTCAGGGTGGTGCGAGGAGCAGCAGGTCGTGGCTGCCGAGCCCGACGCTTCTGTCGGCGAGGAACCGAGTGTACATTGCGGACGAAGCACTCAGGTATGATAAGGCAGGGCAGCCCATTCTCCTCAAAGATCTTAGGGAGAAGAACACACAAAGCCCCCTTATCACTCCCACAAAAGCCGTCACCATCACGATGCACATCTCCACAACAAGGTTTACCTGTCCAGGACTCCTAGAATCCCTGGCCTGACGTCCCTGGGCCGTGAGGCATCGCCGTGCATGGGGAGAACCCTGCACGGCCACACCTCCCGGACCAGTAACATCCCGGGCCTCAGGACCCTTAGGGGTCCCAAACAGGCTAAACTCCACCGTCTCTCCATCACCTAGGGAGCTTTGGAGGTGCCGTGGATTTGGCTTAACTATCGCCTGGCGGTGCACGAAAACATCAACGTCAGTATCCTGGCATTTGATGAACTGCACCCCCACCCGTACGTTAAACCAAACCACGGTCCCCAGGATCTTCTGGGCTACAGGCAACTGTGGCTGGCCGGTTGCCCCTATCAACGGGTCACAGGCAAATGTAAGCACGTCTGTCTTCCATGGCCGCTTGGGTCGAACTCCCACAATTACCGGACAAGCATGCTCTTTAATACAGATTCACTAATGCAGGTCTCGTTCACCGAGGTTCGAACGTGTGGCGAGGTGTAGGCTAGTGTTCAGAACTTTCCCAAGTTTACATGACTTTGGTTCTGGCGGTGCCAATAATGGCGTGTATGTTGCGGTATTGTCCGCGAGGCTGTAGGAATGCATTTGTCTTGTAACTTTACTCCTTATACAGCAAGGAGACAGCCGCCAATCCGCAAAGAATCAGTTTGAATAGGTACGGTATGTTGGTTATGCTCATCTTACGTAGTAATACATAATACCCGGTAAGGGTGCTTTCCTGCAACCCATTCATTGGCTTCACTGGAGTGGTGAGCCCAATAGTTACAACTAAAATAATTATAGCTATCCATACAACGAAAAAGAAATTTATACGAAGATCCCATGCTTACACTGCCATAAAGAGCATTTATTTGGTTTTTCATGCACGACATCAGACATACATATTGGCCTTTTCCCACATAGGCCTTATGACCGGGTTACAGAAGCCATGGGCATGACAGTGGGGACAGTCCGGAAGATGGTCCAGCACACCATCGGGTCTTGGCCTGGGACACCGACAGCACCCACAACACCGCCTTTCTTCGACAGTTTCACCATCGGAGCCATTCGCCGTAACGTCCACGCCAAGTCTGTTGCCAAGCAGAGCTTCACGGTTGATTCCCAGACGGAGGACCTGAAGATGGCAAGCATCATCCCGGAGGCAATCTCGGAAACATCTGTGTGCAGACTCATCCATAACATGGGATTCCGCTACAAGTTCTCACAGAGGAAGATGTATGTGAGGAAGAAGTCCCTGGACATCTTTTACAGCCGGATTAGCGCTCTCCGGGCACACCAACGACATCAGGAGGAGGGGAGGCAGGTTGTTTACCCGGACAAGACATGGTTCACCACCAGGATGAACCACAGCATGGAGTGGGTGGACAGCACTCAACCTGCCACTAGCACCATGTACAGCCGTCAGGTGCCACCTGGAGAAGGGGAGTGCTTCATGGTGGTGGCGGCTGGTACAGCAGACGGTTTCACTGAAAATGCATTCCTCTGCTTCCCTACCAAGAACACCAGCAGTGACTACCACGGCGAGATGAACAGCAAGCTTTTCCTGTGCTGGCTGACATAACAGCTCCTGCTGTCCCTGGCTGAGCCGTCGATACTGGTGATGGATAATGCGCCGTATCACAGCCAGCTGACGGAGGAGAGTCGTTGCCCCACCACTGCCACCAAGAAAGCGGATCTCATATAATGGCTGGAGGACAGCAGGGTACCCTTCCCACCACACGCCATGACCTGAGCTGCTGCTCATCTGCAAGCAAAACCAACCAGAGCCGCAGAACACGGTTGAGAACATCATTCGCGCATGGAGCCAAGAGGTCGTCTGCCTGCCACACGCTCATCCTGAGCTCAATGCCATCGAGCAGGTGTGGGGGTGTATGAAATGGCATGTGCACTCCTCGCTACACCGCTTCACCCGAGCGGACCTGCAAGCGAGGCTGGAGGAAGCCAGGCTTTGTGCCACTGGAGAGGTGTGGGCAGGTGCAGTCCGACGATCCCGAGCCTTCGAGGACGAGTACAGGTCTCCATGGACAATTTCCACGAAGTCATGGATCAGCTTCGACAGCGATGACGAGGACAATTTATTCCTTGATGGTGATGAGGATTAAATAAAATATGTGCAGAGTATTTTGTTTACATCATTTTATCCTCCCAACATGTCTCCTCTTCCTTCCATCGTCTACAATGACGTGTTAATAGAACCTGCCCACAACCACCCCTCTGCATTCCTATGAACATTGAATAAATGTCCCATTGTCCCCCAGCCTCCTCTGTTTTTTTTTTTTGTTTTTTTATGGTGTGTTTTATTTTCGCCAACATCTCTCTCAATTTCTTAACCTACACTACCCTTCCTCCCCGGCCATATTT
The DNA here is from genome assembly GCF_032717465.1 of Coenobita brevimanus. Lineage (NCBI taxonomy): Eukaryota > Metazoa > Arthropoda > Malacostraca > Decapoda > Coenobitidae > Coenobita > Coenobita brevimanus. Next base: position 11,261,134 of record NC_137055.1, on the reverse strand, counting down.
CCACCTTTTTCCGTTTCCCCACCCATACCTAACCAGTAACAAATGACCAGGCCTCAACTGTCCCATTCCACCTGACTACAAACACAGACTGACGAGACAAGAACCATCCTGCAATAGATGCTGAATTGGAACAAAAAAATCCACTACAAAATCACACACAACCTGAAGACCTTCACACCATTGCACTCTCATTAATCATGGTCGTTATCACCCACCACCCTACCCAACTCTTGCCTTTACGTCAGGTCATCTGTCACTCTTAAATAAATATTTACAAATATAACAACGCATAATTCATGCCTCATTTGAGAGAGAGAGAGAGAGAGAGAGAGAGAGAGAGAGAGAGAGAGAGAGAGAGAGAGAGAGAGAGAGAGAATGGGGGGGTGGGGGTGGGGGCGGGAGAGAGCTGGAGGGGTGGGTGGAGCCTACTAACCAACGTCGCGGAACCCTTGTCCGTTTCCTCGTCATGAAGGTGGGACTTTAGCATCACTCGTCAGGGACAAGTGCCTTATTTCTCCACATTTGGTAAGGCACTATATAACCGAAAATTAGGGCATGGCGTGCAAGAAGCTCTGCCAGAAATTCATACGGATCCAACTGTTTGTTGATAAGTTATTCCCGAAAAACAGTGGGACACAGCCTCTGAAACCCGTAGCAGAAATTCAATGCGAGACCAAGGAGTAAATGAGAACACTGTAAAACTCCTCGAAAACTTATGTAAAGAGGGAACTGCTACAGTTAAATTACATAAAAACGTGGAAAAAAATTAAGATTGAGACAAGCGTGCATCGGGGAGATACAGTTTTCCCCAAATTATTGACAGCATGACTAGAAAGTATTTTCAGAAAGCTAGACTGAGAGAACAGAGGAGTAAACATAGATGGAGAAAAGCTAAATCATTTAAGATTGGCAGATGACACTGTCCTAATCTCAGAAACAGCAGAGACATTGCAAGAAATGTTAAATGACCTGAACAGGGGATACCTAAAAGTAGGGCTTAAGATGAACCGGAGTAAAACTAATGTTTAATCCAAACACACCAAACAGCATCATCAGAATAAGCGAAGAGATTCTTCAAGAAGTCGAGGAGTACATTTAGGTGGGTAAATACTAAAACTAACGAAAAGACCATGACCAGGAAATAAAAAGTCGCATTACAGTTGGATGCAAAACATGAAGACATTACGAAAAGTAGCTTGCCAATACGTACGAAACGAAAATTATAGAACGTAATTTGTTCTCAGAGAGCAATGGAAAGGTCAATGTTGGGAATATGTTTTAGAGACAGGGAAAAATCAACTTGGGTGATATAGCACACTTAAGTCAGGGACATTATAGACTCTGTAATAGAACAGAAGTAGAGGTGGGCAGGCCACGTAGCAAGAATAAGAGATAACTGATGGAGCAAGAGATCGAAAGTCAGGACTCCACATGATTGTAAGAGGAGCAGAGAAAGGCCTGACAGAAGATGGAGAGATGTGATAGAGAAATTTGCAGGCAAAACGTGGCAGAGATTAGCACAGTCAAGAAATTCATGGAGAAGGTTGAGGGAGGCCTTTGATCAACAATGGACTTGCAATGGCTGATGATTATAATCATGATGATGATGATGATGATACATATATATATATATATATATATATATATATATATATATATATATATATATATATATATATATATATATATATATATACACACTCTGTTCCCATAGCTCTCCAGTCTGGAGAGGAGCTCCCGTGCATCTATTTTGTAAATAATTTTTCAGGAAATTCTCGGATGAGGTTTGGGAGGTAACAAGCGGGCAGGGGCCGGCCGAGGAGCACCGCCCCCCTCATTTCTCCACCCCCCTTCGTTCCTCCCCATCCCACCCCAACCCTTTCTCTGCCCCCTCCCCAACCCTCCGTCCTTGACCCCCGCCCCTGTCCCTGCCCTGCCCCCCGCCGTGGTTGCTCCTCACGCTCTCTTATCGCCACCATCCCCGCCATCGGGAAATCGATGGAAAGAAAATTGATGAGCCTTGCTGAAGGGAAGGAGCAGGGAAGGTGAGGGTGAAAGTGTGAGGGACTCGTTCCACTTTATATTATTGGACGTGAACTGCGAGCCCATATTGTACTCGTAGCCTCTTGTACAGAAATACCATCAGTTATCATAATATGAGATCATTATTAGTCCCTTCAGCCCTATGAAGTAACTCAGTTTTACTTACCCCAAACTATTTCTGAAAATTCAGTTTCTTCCTTGTACTGTTTTTCTTACCAGTTCTCGTTGGTACTAGCGCCTACCCTTTACATCTGAGTCAAGAGACCTACAGTAAAAGTATGTATTTACTGTCACATATTAAACTAAAGGTATGGGTGTAAAATGGATGTAAAATAACTGGAAAACTTTTTTAGCCAAATAAACACGTTCATGACGCAACAGTACTGAAAACTGACTAACTGTTTTCCTCACTTTCAGATCATGGTGAATGTCGTAACAGTGTATTTTAAAATTAATTTTACTTTTCTTTTACAAATTAAGAGTGCGTGGAATACAGTTTCTCTCCAGTCTTTTCTGTGAAGCGTCCATAGCTTTTTATCTATGCTGCATGATGGTCCATTTCACTTTTTCCTGTCGACCTCGGCTGGAGTGTTTGGTGGGCGGAGAGGGGAGAGGCCTCTTGTTTTGTTATCCATATATCCTACTCATAGAATGTGATGCAGTTATAATCTCTGTGACAGCATCGAAAGGACTATCAGATCTGTTGCTACTTGTTTTCCTTTGTAATCCTTTGTGTTGAAGTTCATGGGATTCTGTGTGATTGGGAATGAATCCATGGCCCAACCCTTTCAGATATCGAGTCTCTGGCCATCTAACAACATATACACGAAAATTTTGCCGTGTGTGTGTGTGTGTGTCATCACGTCACTTTTCACAGACTGATCGTCTAGGAAGGGACTGGTTTGTGATACACCCACACACACAGACCCACATGAACTTTTAAGAGTGACAGTGTCTGGGCCTGGTATTTCGTGACAATCTCAGTTTATCGACTTGGACCTTTCAGATTATTTTATACCCTCAGAAGGACAAAACACACACACACACACACACACACACACACACACACACACACACACACACACACACACACACACACACACACACACACACACACACACACACACACACACACACACACACACACACACACACACACACACACACACACACACACACACACACACACACACACACACACACACACACACACACACACACACACACACACACACACACACACACACACACACACACACACACACACACACACACACACACACACACACACACACACACACACACACACACACACACACACACACACACACACACACACACACACACACACACACACACACACACACACACACACACACACACACACACACACACACACACACACACACACACACACACACACACACACACACACACACACACACACACACACACACACACACACACACACACACACACACACACACACACACACACACACACACACACACACACACACACACACACACACACACACACACACACACACACACACACACACACACACACACACACACACACACACACACACACACACACACACACACACACACACACACACACACACACACACACACACACACACACACACACACACACACACACACACACACACACACACACACACACACACACACACACACACACACACACACACACACACACACACACACACACACACACACACACACACACACACACACACACACACACACACACACACACACACACACACACACACACACACACACACACACACACACACACACACACACACACACACACACACACACACACACACACACACACACACACACACACACACACACACACACACACACACACACACACACACACACACACACACACACACACACACACACACACACACACACACACACACACACACACACACACACACACACACACACACACACACACACACACACACACACACACACACACACACACACACACACACACACACACACACACACACACACACACACACACACACACACACACACACACACACACACACACACACACACACACACACACACACACACACACACACACACACACACACACACACACACACACACACACACACACACACACACACACACACACACACAGAACCAACCCGCAGACGCTGAAATAGTCTTCCCAGTGAAGGCATGGGCACTGTTCGACTGCGGTTCGGTAAGGGGAGAGTCCGAATGGAACATACCCTTAGTTTCTTTATTCTGCGACTATTTATATGAGTTACAAATACAAGCAAGTGTATGTATTTACGTAGCAGAACCACATTTTGGGAAACGTCATACATATAATTGGAATGTTGCTTTTCTACCGTCTATGTTCATGTTTTTTGCAAGCATTTTTATTCGCCTTAGAGGGGATTATTCGAACTGGAGGGGCTACATACAGCCTTCATCAAAACCTTCTCTACTTGAGTTTAAAAAAGAAATCATTGAATAAAATTGTCTGTTCTCAGGGAAAAAACTGTGCGTCACGTAACTCGAGGGTTTAAGTTTGGTTACTTGTACATATAATACAAACCAAACCTAAAACGACCCAATATAGCCCTGAGATCCACATAGCCTACTTTAGTCTTAACCTTGTCGTCCTTTGACCCTGACCCTGGGATGGATGATAATAAGTATATGACGTCCACGGTTAGCCTACTTCTTGTTATGTTTGGTTTGTATAATACCCATAAATGTGGTAGTGCACATAAACATAACAGTTACCTAATACAGTTACCCGTGTCAACACAAATGTTATAATCATGTATATCCAGACCATTATACTAAACCCGATGGGGATGGGTTTTGAATAACATTCATTTACACATTAATTACTGAGGTACTCTCCATAGCTAAAAGTAATTGTCTGGTACAGCAGAATAAAGGCAAATTAGATTTCCTAACGTCCCTAAAGAAACGAAAGGTGGTCTCCTTAAACACACACACACACACACACACACACACACACACACACACACACACACACACACACACACATATATATATATATATATATATATATATATATATATATATATATATTTATATACCGGTATATATAATTTATAGATAATGTAATGTTCGGATTCGTGTTGCTATATTTAAAACGATATGTACGTTTCTATGGCTTGACATTTGCCCCCCTCCCCCCCCAGATCTGTTGACAGTCCTGAATGAGAAATGAGAATGGTGTCTGTGTCTATTCGCCAAGGGAGCAAGTGTAGCATATGTGAAGTGAACTTATGATGAAACGAAGGAATGGCATCTAATTTGACAACTGCTTGGTAGTAAGAAAGTGAACAAATACTGTACAGTATGGGCTTCACCAAATGATGGAACAATAGTTACGTCCCTGGGCAGATGGGATGAACGATATGGAACAATGGCAATTTACTCCGTTCTAAATGTATTGAACTGAGGCCAGGCCACCGTAGTCCAGGACATATAACCGTGAATGACCAGCCAGTTTCTCTTGGTGGCAATAATGATCGAAGAACTTCCAGTCACTTGTTTGGAATCGAATCTATACATAACCGTCACCCTCTGGGGCGTTGGGCGTTCTAACCACTAGCCAACCAAGTGTCGATACCACAGTAATATCATTGACTCAGATGATGTTTTATTGTTTTATTCTTGCTACATCCAGAGGATTTTATTCAGCTTAAGTTAACATTTTCAAACCAGAGCTGTCAGACATAGCCATTACGAACTCCTTAAACCAAAGAGGCCCTTCCTGACTTAAACGAGAGTGTTATGAGACAGCAAGAAGAACAGATTAATAAGTGGTCAGGCTGAATGGGTTAATAATCATTTCCTATATTAAGAACTTTAAATGTTAGTGAAAGAATTGTTATTTGTAGGTGTACCAGTGGTAAAAAAAGAAAATCGGGAATCGATGAATAAGCGAGGGAGGAGAGATTCTAACTGATGAAAAATAATGAAATGAGCGCGCTGGCGGTAATCAAGTTAACAAATAATGCTTTTATTAAGTTTCTAATATTGCCCTTAAAGGAAGACTGTGGGAAGAGTGAGGCTGCGGATATTGGAGAAGAGATATACAAGCCAGTGATTAATTTTGTATTCTTGCTACTGCCAGATAATTTTAGGCGACTAAGGAATGATCCTGCTATATCCTATGATGATTCTTTATGTAGCACAGGAATCGCACATCATACGATCAGTTTAGGAACGGCTGTATATCGAACGCAGTGATTGTAGCTATTGTATAAGCGAAAAATGCCTATCATTATATTGAGCATAAAGACAGAAATCAGAGATCGCATTCCTCCGCCAACGCCTATAGCGGACAACTCAAATTTAATCTGGCCCATGACCCACATACCCACAAAATTTTATCGAAATCCAACAATAACTTTTTGCGATGTACTGTGGACAAAGAACAAAGTCCCAAACAGGGAATCGGACTCAGATCACCACCAATAGTTATTCAATTCTTCCTTAACACATAGTCCATCTGCCTACAAATTTCATGAAAATCCATCTATAACTTCCCGAAATATTTTGTGGACAATCAAACAGACACACAGGAGTGAATACATAACCTCCTCCAACTTTCACTGGCCGAGGTCAAAACGGATGCATAAACGTTTAGGCCGGTTAAACAAAAGATCACACAACGGCCGGATGTCAAATGAGCAAGACGTAAATTATTCTGCAGTACTACTAGAGGATATGGTTCACCCTGGGAAAGATCTCGTGTATTATGAAGGATAATGAATGGCATACCTAATCCTTCAGCAGGAAAAGTGACTTCGAAACCTGCATGCATTAGTTTGAAGATAGTAAGAAAATAATATTAATAAAAAAAAAAAAAGTTCTTTTATTGGATGGGTTTAATGAAGGCCATATTTAATCCTTCAAGTTAATAAAGTCTGAATAAAGACGTAAGAATGATTCAAGAATAACAGAAATCTTCTGAGCAAAGTAATAGAAAGGACTACTGGTGTATGGGTCACGGGTAGGGTTCTGTTATAATCTCCTGTGTATAATGACATAAACGAGTACTATGAGAGACAACCGTAATTTAATCTAAGCATAATGACGTATGCTACTGTGAAACAGTCCACCATATCATGATCCAAATAAATGTATGCTGCTGTGAGTCCCTGCCTTATAATCCAAGTGTGATGACGTATGCTGCAGTGAGAGACCCCGCCATGCTATAATCACGGCATAATAACGCATACTACTATGAGAAACCCCACCATGATATAATGAAAGTATGATGACATCTTTTATTTTATACCATGCCGGTAAATTGTTTTACATGAGTTAAGACAGCCCCCCCCCTCCCCTACCTTCTATCGGTCATGAAACGGTTAAAATAGTTGTCTTTGTCTCCTACAGTTCATCAAGCCTCTCCAGATCTGAAGATACTCGTCTGGTGATTGTGCGAAAAAAATATAAAAGATTTTATTGTGTTGGAGAGGAGAATAAGATTATTGTCTTGTATTTGGGATTTTTTCATTGTTTCATGGTTAACGCATGTGAATCACCCGAGCTGCTCGAAGTCATGTTCCCAATCTGTTGTGTGGGTCTGAGGTTATTTCGTTGTTAGTTTGCTCCTCTTATCCACTGCATTCTCACCTACTTATTGTCTCTATTTGAATAAAACTTCGTGAACTCGAAGGCTCAAAGATATCTTCTCCATCGTTACAAGGGCTACGTACAGGACAACTCCACCATTTTTTGCAGTCTCTCCAGATCCGAAAAATATCGTGTGGAGATGGTAAAAATTTTGTACAGGTCCTCGTAGTTAGATTAAAGGAATACAAGTGGAGAGGTGAAGCTACGTATGATATTGTATGAGATGTCGCAGCTAATGGAGAGGCTGGGTAATCAAGCTTTATGAAGGATACCGTGACAGTCTAACCATTTTTTTTTTTGGAGGGGGGGGGGACCTCTACGGGAACCATGTCACATTGTTTCGCTGTAAGTAATAATTGTATGCTTGTTCTGTAATGAGTTACTTTGTGTTTCTAGGTGAACTGCGAAACAATAGAAAAATTTGTTCTCAGGTCAAAACTCTGACCAAATCAAAGGCTGTACGACATGCTGCTTTGACCAACTACTGAAGCAGAAGGTAAACTGGTAGGGGAGCAGGTGCGTAGGGGAAAAGCCACAAAAACGCAAGTTAATTCCTTTAATATATATATATTTTTTTATCTAAGGGACTAATTTGTAACTTGGCACCACCAGGTGAAAGGATGACACTGCAAAACTGACTGGCAGCAGAACCTGACAGCAGCCAGTAACAAACAATCCGCTGCTTATGGCAAGAACCATACTTGATTTTTAGCACGTATTCTCGTCGGCTAAGGAAGCTCCCTAACACTTCTTAAGCGATTTATTTTGCTTATTACATCTAACTCTGCGTTACTTCAATAATTCTAATAACGCCACACTCTACATAAATAACGTACCAAACGATATTTACCAGCCGTATCCAAAAATAAATCGGTAAGGAATAAGTCTTAGGGATTTCCCTTAACTGACGAGAATACCCGCCTTTGTCTAGAGTGGCAATCCGCAGCTGGTATACTGCAATACATCCTCGCAGTAACGAGGCTAATGAAAGCTTCATCTGACCTTCCCAGTTTTTATAGTCTCTCCAGTCATGAGTATAATCGCCTGCAAATAGCAAGAAAACAATGTGAAACACATCCTCGCAATGAAAGGATAAACAAGAAGACATCTCTCAGAAAGAGCATACCTCCGTCAACGCCTATGCCAGACAACTCTGATCATCACCAAAATTTATTAAGCTTTTCCTTGGCCCATTACCCACATATCCATAAAATTGCACTGAAATCAGTTAACGACTTTGTGAGATATCTTGTGGAGGAACAAACAAGGGTGAATACATAACCTCCTCCAGCTTTGATTGGCCGAGGTAAAAAGAGTGCTGGCCAAGGGTGAGGCCACAGTAGAGGCACTTTTATTTTATTTTAGTTATTTTGCTCCCGACTTTGGTCAATGGCTTTAGCAGCCCGTTTCATGAGGTCCAGCAGTCTCCTACGTACCATACACCATCACACGTCACAACTTCGGCACCAACACTCACCGTCCATATTGAATACATGCTAGGACTGCCTCATTCAGGACCGGTGTACAGGTATTTGCAGGGGTGTTATAACATGCAGATGGGTATTACAGTAGATCAGTTAAGTTTGTTTTATCGTAATTAAATCCCCTAAACTGTTTCCTGCCCTTGCCGGGATTCGAACCCGCATCCGTTGGAACAGCAGACCACCCCTCTACCGACTCGGGCACAGCCTCCTACCATCATACTAGACCCATCATATCTTAGCAGCATGGAAGAGCTTTACACTTTGAATATACGTTATTCTCGGCACCACCAGGCAATTATATCTTAGAAAAACCCTGTGTGGAAGGGGTTAGATAAAGCCATATATAACCCATCCAGTTTGTTAAGTCTGGCAATAGCAGGAATTAACCAGTATACTTAAATGGCGTCTTTTATTATATGTACTGGCTACGAATAAACAATTTAACTAAGCTAAGGAGGCACCGTTTGAACTCTAAAGGTAAATTTGAACCTGAACTATACATTAAATTGCGTGATGTTACCTAAATTGAATAAGGTAGACTGTAGAAATTAAAAAATTATATTAATATAAGAAATCAATGTATGCAAAGAGCTAAATTTAATATATCTTAAACTAGCAGGGTACAGTTCGAAAACTCTCAGTGGTGAATTTAAAAATGTGAAACTGGCATGACTGAAGCAAAGAAGTCACCTCAGTGATGGGAGGGTCGAAGAGTCCATGAATTTTTTTCCGTTTAATGAAATTTCTGTCATATTCTTGTTTCATTAAAACGATTATATTCAACTTTTATGCAGCTCTGTTAACATGATGACGAATGTTAACGTACACTTCATACTTGCGAGCACCAGATATTTTGAAGGCAGGTAAAGAGCCTTCGTGATGAACAGAAACGAGGTAATGAGCTTTCGTAGTGAACAGAAACGAAGTAATGAGCTTTGCAGTGGACAGAAACTAGGTAATGAGCCTTCGTAGTGGACAGAAACAAGGTAATGAGCCTTCGTAGTGGACAGAAGCTGGGTAATGAGCCTTGCAGTGGACAGAAACTAGGTAATGAGTCTTTGTAGTGGATAGAAACTATGTTCACTTGCCCGTGTCCAGCACCATCCCGTCTTGTATTTTATTCATGCTAATGCCAGACCATTTTTTTTTTTTTTTCACACTGGGAGAGACACCTCGTAGTGAAGTGGCTGGAAACAATCTTCAGTAGAAACATTATCCATTAATTCAGGCAAGATAATTAAGACCTCTATATATTATTTTCATTGGAAACACAATCATTTGCCTCATGCAGGACGATAAAAACCTTTGTATTTTATCCTTCATACTAACTGAAAATTATATTCAGCTGATGATAGGGGACTCCTCACAGGGAAGGTAGTTAGCTTAATGAAATAGCACTTTCACTACGAAGACATTTTAATAAGTCATAGGAAGACAGGTACTGTACATACGTTAGGTGCCCGACCTTACTTTCTTGTTATTGTTACGAGCTAGCGAAGCGATGTTTACGATTAGCTGAGAAATGAGCGGCCCGACACGAAGCGGCCCGACGGCAATGGTTTTCAAAGGATAATAACTTTTCTACTATCTGAGAAAGACGAGTGAATCTTTCAGCAGGCAGTAGATACATTCAATAAATTTAGTTTTTGACTATATATTTACTCATGAGACCAAAGAAATCCCTTGGAATCCCAGCTTTCCAAGGGCTGAGGGCTTCAACTGACATGCTTCACTATGAAATCGAATTAAAAAAGATTTCCTGTCCTAACACTGTTTTTGTGCATTTATTCTAACAATTCAATATCGGATATTATGCTCATTATTTTACATGAACGTTTTTTCTATGATTAAGGGATGAAATCAACAAGGGTAAGCACACCATTTCTGGGCTTCGTCATTCGATCAATAATCAAGCCATTACCAACACAGTTCATTGTCACGACAAGTCGGGAGAAGAGACTCGAACATTTCGAGTGTGATAAATGCTATGACGCCTCGCTACATGCACGTCCAGAGAGAAAACTTGAGTGAGAGAGAAAACATGAGGAAGTAAATAATTTAGCTCAATTATTCTTCTGTTATTGTTCAACTACCTGACCGGAAATGGTAAAAGTTTACACCAAGATGAAATTATGATGATAGGTGTATGCACAAACGCTCGCTCGCTCGTCACGCGCTCACAAAGTGCTCTTTACTGGTTACTCGCTTAAAGGCCGCCTCCGGCAGCCTTTCCGCTCGATGTAAAAACGCTGACTCACAGTAACTTCAATGTCCACAAAATAAGTGTTTTGCCTAAAGGCTGCCTTCAGATGGTCTTTGCTCAATGCCAAAAGGCCAGAAATGAGTCATAACTCGGGAACTGGATGCCTGATTGTACTGGAAATTGTTTTATTCTTCAAGTTTGAGCCTTTTAATGGTACCTTGCCCTAACAAAAATTGTGCTACAGTGCGCCGGTTTAACTGTTACCGTAACAAACGGACAAACCAACAGACATACAGAAATCGGATCATTATAATATAGATAAATTGCGGTTGTTGGGGAAAACTGTGATTTTCTTTTTTGTACTCTTCTCACATAAAGTGGGCCAACTCACCAAGATTATGTTCACAATTCGCATTTAGCCGCTTCTCCTCATCACCCATCATGACTCCCAACCATCCTGCTGACCCACTCCACTTATCCCACGCTTTTCCCTTCTCCCTTCCCGAAGTATCGAACTTAAGAGATTCCTGCCCCCACTGCCAATACCCTGCTTTATAGACGGCCATCTTTGCGGTTTTGTCACCTGACACAACACACATCACCATATTACCTCGTCTCTCTCTGTTTTTCTTTCCTCACCCATCGCTACGCTAATCCTGAAAGACGACAATGTTCTTCACAGGGCATCTTACCCTCTTCCCTCCTCACTGCCCATAACCACCCTCATCCATCTTGCCTAAACCTCTTCACCCACCTCACCTTTCTATATGCTGCAGCAACTGTTGAAGTAGCCCATGAGTTAGTTACATCCTCAAGTTTTTCAGACACAAGTAATTTCACTTCCATTGCCTTTAGCAACGCACCATATTACGATCTTCATGTCCTACATCTGTCCTCTTCTTTTGTATTTGTTTCTTTCTCTCCACCACTGAGCTTCTAAGACAAGTCTGTTTCCACCACAGATGCCTTGTCTCAAACAATGCCCATATTCACTGTGTGTATTCATGACATCCCTTCCACTAGGCAACACCACCTTTGCTAATCACATCCTCCCAGATCATAACTTTTTGTCATCCTTAACTGCTTTTTTCCCTCCACATCTTAAGAAGAAAAATATTAATCGACAGGTGCAAACCCACCCTATACCAAGTCTTGCAGGGAGTCTTACGCTCACCCAGCTCCATCACCCACCATCAGCCGTGCCCAACCGACCCACCAACCAACCCGTTTTCCTTACCCCTCCGCAGACCATTAAGCTTGTTAGAAATGTCTGTTTTTATTGTCAGTGTTCCAACTCACAGAACACTCATCTGCAGTGGCTGCACTCATTCCTCCTTGATCCCACTAACCATGACCATCTTATCCCACGCCACCCACTCCTTTCCGCCCGTCCAATTCATTTTTTTTTTCATCTTTAACTGTTATTTCATTCTTACTGGCCTACGTAAAACAACCATCTCCACAGCATATGCTTCTTCAGATATGCCCTACCACTCACCACCCCAGCTCATCCAGCCCACTGCACATCATACTCCCTATCCATTTCGTCTCTGATGTGGTGAATATCATAAAAAAATGAATGTCTTGAATACCACCCGACCTATAACACCTAAATTCACGGATATATTTTCCCCGTGTTGTTACCCCAGCCACTAAGTCACAGTCCCTCCTATCCATTCGTCTATGTCCATCTCACTGTCCTAAATGACTTGAAGCGGTGACTTTAAGGATTCAAATTGGATGTGAATGGACCTAATTAGACCTGACTTGATCTGGCTGACTCTGTATGATCCTGAACACAACTAAACTAACTTCCATGAGACTAAATGAACGAAAACGACTTGGTCGGACATGACTGGCTTGAGTTGGAAATATTGGGGCCTTATCGATGGCTGTTCTGACGGTTAGGCCAGATGGAGGTTATTCCGGTTGAGGGCTATATTGGGGCGACGCAGGTGCACAGTCAACAAATACGCTTGTTTTGTACTACGTTTAAATTTCTGTAAACTCAGTGAACTTATGTTTCCATGGTTCAGCTCATGGTATAATAGCAACAAGTCTAGACACATACATGGGCTTCACAAGGCGGAAAAACGAACAGAATGCGTATCAAAGTAACTGAACAGAAATCCTCATGCAACCCCACCAAAGCCAAGAATAATCAGATTTGCATAAAACACTATACTGTACCTGTTTTTCACTAACCTGGCGTAAAACTGACATCTCCCCAAATTCAATACTCGATTGTAACAAGGGATCAACACCGGAATCTGGTGCTAATCACGAAGAACTGCGCAACTGAAAGGATGCGGAGCTGTGATAATGCTTTATTCTATTATGGAACTGTGTGAAATTGGTCGTAAAAGGATGAATATCTGGGCCTGTTTAGGGTGAAAAGTTAGGATATCACTTATGTTAATGCACTATTTTATGATAACCTTTTACTCGTACTAAAACTTACAACTGTCAGGTTATAATATTTAAAATCAAAACTCTAATACCACAATTGTTACCTCCGCCAACGGAATCGGCGAAGGTTATGTTTTCACTTCTGTTTGTCTCTTAAAAGATATATCTCAAAAAGGTTTTGTTGAATTTTAATAAAAAGTCTGTTAACATATGGGTCATGGACTAAGGAAGAATCGATTAAATCTTGGTGGTCATCCGAGTTGTCTGGTATAGGCTTTGGCAGATGTAAGCACTCTGTGAGGCTGTTTCTTGTTTTCTTTGTTTTACATACTCCCTTCTCTGTCCGGGTTTGGCGTTGCTTTTCGAGTTCAGCTGGTTGTAGTTTGATCAGCAGACTTAATACTGAGGGTCAGTTCAATAACATTAGGCTTTCCATAAATTGATTTGATTTTTTGTATCCAGTATTGGATTTTTAAATGAACAGCTGATGAAACGTTAACTGATAGCTAAAAAAAAAAAAAAATCATTTTCAACCTTTCTATGTAATCACTGACATTTCCCTCTTTAGTCCATTTTAAGACCACGGGAGGGGGACAAAATCTGGAGTGTGTCCTGCCGCCAGGTCCACCGTCTCCCGCCATATTAGGGTTGTCAAGTGTCAACCAATTCGATACCGGGCTAATGTATGGCAAACGGACAAACCAACAGACACTATAGGTGGAAGAAATCTTAAAACGAACGAACGATCAACCAATTTTGGCATTTTGTATCATAGATGACATATCAGTTATTGGCATGATCAAGTGTACTTGTCATTTCGTTAACTTTCGTATACTTAAAACATGAAAATGCCGAAGAGATTAACATGAGCTCCAAACATGAGTTTAAAGGTCCAAGTTACTCTAGCTACCTCTGGCTTACCCCTCGCGACATCAGGAGAGACATGGGGCGATTCTGGATCAGGATAACCCCAACCCGTACTGTCTGATCATGGTTCAGCATACCTCCATATACGGTTAAGTTACTGAAGTTCTGTCACTGCTCTGACAGAAGGCCGAACTCATCTAAGGTATCATACATCAAAGGTAAGCAGAAAAGAAACTGTTTTGAAGAATTTCTCTTCACCACCATCACCATGTTGAAGTGGTTTTGTTTTATTCCTATTATTTCTAGACCTTTTCATCTTGGGACTTTTCCAACAGGAGGGGTTGACAATAGCTTTCAGTAATTCCTTCATTACTGGAGGTCTTTTTAGGATGAAAAAACTATCAGGTAATATTAATAATAAACTAAGCTTAAAAGACCGCTGACTGGGTTATAATATCCCCTTAGGTTTTGTGCCGCATGCAGGCCAGGAGTCATCATTTATTGGCGAACATAATGAATCACAATGCATCATAATCATGCCGCACCGCCGCCAGCGTTGGAAATGAACTAGCTTCACACCTGGTGCATAGAACATGACCTACTTAGCAAAATTATTGTCGTAGTTGTGCAGTATATTCAACCAGTCAACTCTGATGTAGAGTTGGTAACCTAAATTGAGCACAACTGGATAACTCCAGTAACTTGTTACCAAATGAGCCTCGACAAGTTCTGGTTTATGATGTAGGTTTATGACAGTGCCAGACTTAAGCCTTACGATTTATAATCAGCTGAATAAACTCCTATGAGGATTGCTGAAATATGCTAGAGTTATCCTGATTCACAGGGGGTTGCTAGTGATTGTGTTTACACTTTCAGGGTGCGGTGATACGTTCATCTGAAATAAATCGTCTGCGGTTGCATGGAGTAAAACGCTCATTGGTGTCCTGCATTACTACCAGTGAACAGTGGTAAACGTGCTAGTTTCTTCATTTCAAGTAAGACTCATTGTATTCCTCAGATTAGAGGCAGTAGAAAACAGGTATTCTTAATACCATTATTCCAAGGACTTTCATATCTATATCTATCAGTCTATCTGCAGATAGATATAGATATATAGATAGAAACAGATATAGATATAGATATATATATATATATATATATATATATATATATATATATATATATATATATATATAGGGAGATAGATAGGTAGATAGATAGATAGACATACTGTATAGAGATAGATAGATAGAAAGATAGATAGACAGATACTAAATATATATATATATATATATATATATATATATATATATATATATATATGAGGGGATGGGGAGTGTGTGTGTGTGTGTGTGTGTGTGTGTGTGTGTGTGTGTGTGTGTGTGTGTGTGTTTCTGTCTGTCTGTCTGTCTGTGTTTTTTTTTTTGTGTATACTGTATTGTGCCTTTCTATTCTTTTGTGTGTGTCTGTGTGACGTGTGTGTGTGTGAAGGTGTATGTGTGTGTGTGTGTGTGTGTGTGTGTGTGTGTGTGTGTGTGTGTGTGTGGAGGCTAGTGTGTGGAGGTGTGTGAGTGTGGGTGGCAATGTGGAGGTAAGAGAGCATAACAGTGCGTCTCAATGGCCAGATCTTCTTTAAAAATGAGTGGGTAGAGCTTCACTAGGCTGCAACTGAGGATCAGCGTCTGGGGATGTGTGGACACTGAACTACACCTGCATTTGTGTGCCTACTTTGTCTGTCCATCAATCCTTTCTAGAGATATGGATATCAGGCGAGAGAATGATTAGATATAGTATGCCAAAGAACTCGGTCATCCATTCAGTCCTTCCTGTTGTTCATAGATTTTAAACAGATGACAACTCCAGGGATTAGATATAACCTTCATTAAATCCTTTTACCACATCTTAAATAGTCTGAATGAAATCATCTGGAAACAGAAAGAATAAAATAAGCACAGAATAAGCACGACGTCCCTGTGTTAAATGGGTTTGAAGATGGGGTTCTAGAAAGTGGCCTAAAATTACGATAATACTGTCCTTGATGGCGACCCACCCAATCAACGGCAAACACCATCAGACATACTCATAAGAGTGACTATACCCTGTTTACTTCAACTTGACGTTAACTGCCGTCTCTCTGTTTTGAACGCTGAGCTTTAACAAGAACTTAGCATTAGAATGTGATGCTCGCAATGAAATAGTACTGTGTAAATGATGTAGTATTTTTATGCAAGGAAAGAAAAAACGATAACCTAGAAGCCGGAAAAATTTTTCTTTAAAAAAGTACCCTAAATAAACAAATGCACAGGAGGGAACCCGATTCTAAGTGGAGTCATTTCAAGATGCCTGGACACACTGTATTTAAAGACAGGGGTTCGTAGGCAGAGGAAAATACAGGGTGAGGTAGTCAGTTCCAGAGTTGACTTGGTGCATATATGAAAGACTGAGAGTACTGGTTAATATTTGCATTAGACGGAAATAAAAGGTGCTAGAAGCTTTCCACAACACCGGAATGAAGGAGGGAGCAACCAGACTGTTCGGAAAAGCAATGACCATTAAAGTGGAGACAATGAAGAAATTATGACGCAATAATGCAGCGGAGAGAGAGAGAGAGAGAGTAGGAATTTTCGTATTGAAGAAAAGCCTTTGACTCCACACTTTTATAAGAACTGTATGTAGGGACTCCCCTCCCCCCAACTCATGAAAGTTGCATCGTTTAGCTTAGTCTAGCTTGTACTTATGTTCCTTGTATTTACTGATCGACAGCTGAGCAAAATACAAATGGGATGCGACCAGGGGTGGGATACTCAAACGAACTTACGATTGTTTCCCTGATTTTTGTAGGAAGGGCAAAGAGAGAAGTGTGCAAAATATTTCCAGGTCTCGAATTAATCCTACAGAAAGCAAATCTTTGTTACGAGAGGAAAAATTCCCTTGGGTTGTGACTGTTTCTGCAGGAAGGACAAGGGAAGTAGCATTCAGAGTCTTGCCATGTATCTCGTTCTTCCTGGAAAAAGATATCAACGTTACGACAGTTAATAGCTCTTAAATGTTTTCCAGAATCCCACTCCTGGAACATGCCTAGGAACCAGTATGCTGTTCATGTTTTTAAATGTATAGGACTTGTTGATGGCGTCTCACTGCAAGAGTTATTACGAAGCCTGTAAAAAGGTTTTGAAAATGACTCGGTACCCTCAATCCGATTCGTTTGCCTACTTTTTATTGTCCTTTTATTTTTATGCAAGGAAGGAGGAATCAAAGGTCAGAAGCCCGCAAGATTGTTCCCCCGAAGAAAAAACAAAAACAAGATAACAAAGAGCCAAATTCAAGATCTTGATGCCATGAGACAAATATATTTTTTGTTTGGGATTTACGGAGTGGTGGAGGAATGATGTAATTTTTTCCCATCCGACTTAGTCAATTATCTCATGCCTCTCCTCCTGATAAACCCAGACTCCACTCACGGTCTTTATCTGCCGCTCCTCCCTCCCTATACTGTACACAGATGTTTACGATACTTATACGCCTGGCCCATCATACTCGCATTCTTTACCACCAGGTCAGACAAGACCCATCCAGCAGTCAACCCACGATCATTCTGACACTCTTTCCTAACAAACATGGGGTGAATTAGGAGTCAGGAATAATGAAAGAAAAAATAAAAACGGAGAGCCGTGCCCTGTTAAATGGACCACACTGTCATCCACATGTCATTCAAGTCTTGGGAATCCTAGTTCCACCTCGAAACTGGCACAGCGACATCTCAGACTGGGGTACGCTGGTACGACGCAAACAGTTCAGCTACCCACAACGGTGGTACTGGGAAAGTCTTGCCTGAAATCTTTGGTACTGTTTGAAATAACAAATTAATCATTGTCAAAATGCTCGTGCACATTATGATTTAAGAGAAATTCTCCGGTGGTTAGAAAGCTTACTAACACTCTTTTTTCCGAGATATTTCTTTATCTGGTCTATTACTATATTCTTGTGTGGTAATCATGTATTCGATGATATTACTAAAACTGTATAAGAATCTAAAAAAGGAATTTTAATGGGCAGATAGGAATAAGAACTCGTTAACGAAGGAGTGATGGGGAACGTCCTTAGCCGACAAGGATACTGGCCTTTGTCCATGTATAAGAATCCCGTAAGGGAATATTAACAGGTAGTTAGGGAAATAAATCGTTAAGAAGTGATAGGGAATGTCCTTAGGTGAAAAGAATACGGGTCTTAATCTTTGTATTATGAGAGGTCTCCTCTGGGCCAAGTAAAAGTGGTATGGTGATAACTAAAATAACTTTAAAATGATGACATCATGCTGTGCGAATAAGGTAAGATGATCTCCAGTAATGTCTGTACGAGAAGCCCCCCTTAAGCTGAACAAAGTCATCAGATGGTAGCAAAAATACATAAAGTAAGACGTCACTCTATTGAAGATTATTATGCCCTTCACAAGAAAAGATATTCAAACGGACACCTGGATACTCGTACATCCACTCAGATCACGGATTTTCCTGCGGCTGTATGAAATCACATGAGAGTAGCTAGAACGAGAAAAGTTGAATTGGAAAAGATAGCAGTTGGTGTAATACAAAACAAAAGCTTTACCCGTCATTTGTCACATCCTTCATAACTGAGTTGAACGGGAAATAACAAAATCACAATTGCTGTAACAAATCTGTAAACACTAGAACTCGAGTACTAAGGAAAGACAGCAGTTCCGTTAATTCCCTTCAACCCGATAACATACTTTATACAATACAGTATTTTATTTTTATTACAGCCAGGAGATTGTATTCTCCTTGAGAGAAACTTTTCGAACTATAGCCTTTTTAAACAAACTTGGTCCAGATATTTGTCGTTTTGCAGTATTTTTCACACAGCGGAATGGCAGAACAAAACAAGGCTGTACGTCCTACTCATAGCTCTTCTTTGTGATGAGCACCATATTCCACTAGTGTTACAACTCAGCGTTCAAGATGAAGACAAGGTTATTTTAGGCCAAGATAGCGTTAAAAAAAGTATGGTGGGGTTAGACATAGATTTGATTATTTCCTTCACAATACGAAGTCTCTGCCTAAGTTAATGAAACTGGCTAGTGGTAGCAAAAACACACACACACACACACACACACACACACACACGTACCTGGCCTGGACGAGTTATGTATTATTTGGCTGAACCTTATTTCATTATCATAGAAAAGGTTTTCCGTGTCATGATGCCATATGTTCCATGCAGGATGGCAAGTAAATAACACTTCAGTAGAGACTCACTTGGCGGTATCTTGTGTGTTGCGGGGGCGGCTTAGTTAGCTGGTGTGGGCGAAGTTGTGGCACTTGAAATAGAAAGTTGATGCAGGATATACACTGATAAAGCTGACTGAGCCGTCCCCACAACACAAAAGCAATCACCCGGCGGAGTGGAAGTGGAGGGTTATATATGGGCCATCCAGTACTACCATACATTAACCACCCGTTTATTTCAGTTGCTGTTTACTACATTGAATAGCTTATAAAAGGCAGGTATTACTGCCTGTTATCGTATATTACAAAGTTTATATATCACACTATTTTTAAGACAGAAATTTTCTGTCTTGACAATGGTTTGAGTTGATTTATCCTTGTCTACTGCTGAAGTGTAAAAAAAGTATGAGAAATAAGGAGTAGAGGCTCTGCAGTCTCCACCTCCCTTACTTAATAGGGTTCTTGGACAGTTTTCCTTACCCGTCATACTGCCTCCCCTCGGCACTGTCAGAATTTCATGAGGTAATAAAAAACTGTACTTGGCTTACACTATTATTCACGAAGGATTAGCTTTGTTGCCACGAAATATCTCTGTCAGTTTCAAGAAGCGTAGTAGGTAAATATACTGCATGTTTTCCAAATTTTCGAAATTTGTTTCCATATATACTCCAAAGCTGCCTATCAAAGTCAGAGCGCTTTCTTTCCCTGTGCAATGAACCCTTCTGAGACTGTGAATAGAGGTGTGGGAGGATCCTGTCGCGGTACCGTGTCACAGTCTGGCTGGGAGAGGCAGTGTGTGTGTGGGAAGGGTAGCCCATCTTCCGGCATGAATACAGGAATAGCACAACCCCGGCAGAGAAAATATAAATATGTGTATGGATATGTACGTAACTATTTATATGTATTTTCTTTAGGAATGTTAATAACTATTTCATACTCAATGAATAAATTTTTCTCTTACTTCTTCTTACTGACTTTAATTTTAGTTCTGTTGATCACAGCAGGTACCAAACACTCACATCCTTTCCTTCTCTTGATCTTATATCCTCTTCTCTCTCTCCAACCTGGTTGAGAGAGAGAGAGAGAGAGAGAGACAGACAGACAGACAGACAGAGTACAGAGAGGCAATCACGTCGCGGGGGTGTTGGGTGAGATCAGAGTACGGGGGGACCATAAGGAGAGAAGAAAGTAAACTGATATGAAAAGAGAGAGAGAGAGAACAAAAGGAACAAGTGGGAAATTGGGTCAATGAGGTAGTATGTAATAAAATGCAACTATTAGGCAAACTCACGATCAAATTCCCTCCACACTCATTGTCATCTATAATAGAGATTCTTTTTCAAATTTTACTGACTTTTCAGAGATGGGGGGCAAATATAGCCTTATCAATCCCCTCCCAACAAGTGGTCTCCCCCATTCTGAATAAAATTGTCTGGAATTAGTAAGAATAAATCAATAAACTGCCATATGATTCAGTGTACGATATCTCATTCCGTTCAGCACTAAGACATCTTGTTGTTGTTGATGATTCTCTCCTCAATTCGAGGAGACCGGGCCTTGCTGTAGCCCGGTTGCTGGTGGTTGTCTTGAGTAAAGGTAAGGGGGGAAGACAGGGCCTGGGGAATGCCCAGCACACACGCCCTGTCTCCTGGCTGAGTTGCGGTGTGTGTGACTAAGACATCGTTTATATCGAGAGTTATTTCTTCTTCCTAAGCGAAATGGTTAAATATGGAATCATCTATAGTAGAGATCGTAAAAAACACTATATAATAATGATAATGATAATAATAATAATAATGAAAATAATAATAACGAAGGTCGTCAGTGGATTCAAGCAGTTAAGTCACCATCAAATCGTAATTACCTATCCAGACAGTGAACAGGCAATAATTGATATAGCCCCCAAACCTCAGTGACTATACGTGGGTGGGAATAATGACGAAACTTTGCCAGTGAGTTTACAGTTGCTTGAAGAATATACCTGTACCCTCTTGTCAGCATTATCATCCAGGCCATTGTTCCCCACCTGAAGCTTGGGGGAGGAAGAAGCCAGTCTTGTAAGGTGTAGTCAGGATTCCAGGGACTGAATGGTGGACGATCGATTGTGTTGCCCGTCTCACTCTGCAGGCTGTTGATTTTTTTTTTTTTTTTCACTTTCTTATTTCATTTTCATTTTTGTCTGTGAATCCCATTTCACTGATTATTTAATTCCGATTTATTCTTAAAGGGTAAACACATACAGGTTAGAATATACATATACGAACCCAGAACGATATGAATGTTTGTGATGGGAAACGGCAGATGTTTGTCGTTCGCTGCGATGACGTATATATTAAAGACTCCCACCCGATTCCAAGCAGTTTATGGAAAGTCTCTGGTAACGAAGACACCACTGAAGTTGACGCCTATCCCGTACATTTAGAAAAGTCTCCCGTATGAGGAAAAATAATCGCCCTTGAATAGTAAAAAAACGCAAGAATGTAAAAGAAATATAATACAGTTAAAACAAATGTAATGTATGGAATGTATTCAAAACTTTTCAGCACAATATTTCTCCTACTTCCTTCTTCAAGAGTATTTCCTTGAGGACGGCAGTACCAGTAACGATGAAATTGAACTCATAAACTATCGTTGCCTCCCTCTAAAAGCCATTTGTACCTACGTGCAGGCGTATACCACAGTTTATCAGCAATACCTTGCTTCTTCACACACACACACACACACACAGATCAAAGTAAAGAACACTCTCTGCGGGTTAGGTTCACCTATACCTTTCCTTATTACTTCCCGCCACACCATCACAACACACATATACCACCTACAAATGCCGTCCTCAGTGCCAGGAGTAGGGCAGCAAAAGTATAAGAATAGTAAGAAAACAAGATTATGTGTGATATGCATGACAAATCTTATGGAAGCCTCTCCATTTCATCGAATTTTTCCTTCGAAATCAGAAAGCATAGAGAGAAAAACATGGATATATTTAGGGTACACTCTTCCAAAAGTTGAATAGTGCCAAAATTCTTAAGGCAATGGTGGATGGCCTCAGCACAGATACAGTACATTGTCATATTTTTCTGTGTAATTTTCCACGATGTTTACTGAACATACTAAAACACAAGATTCCCCAAATCATGTATATATGGTTTGACCTTGATCCTGAAAGGCATAGACAAATGAAAACAAAAAGAGTTTAGGAATATTTGCACAAGGAACAATTTTACCAGGTTTGAAGCGAATTGCTGAAGAAATAATGTACTGTAATATCACCAGTCAGAAGTTTTTGGAAGAAAGATGAGGAAGATGAAAGAAACTGAGGAAATACAGCAGGTCTCCACATTATGGTGTAGAGATCTAGAACACTTGTATCTTCCTGGAAACACACACACACACATACACACACACACACACACACACACACACACACACACACACACACACATACACACACACACACACACACACACACATACACACACACACAAATCAATCATTCATCAATCACGCAATCAGTGTCTTGTCATATCTATGAAATGTTCCGCCAGGAAGGACAAGAAAAGAGCAGATCTTCATATGTCTCCTTTTCATCCTGCAATAACAAATAGCAATTACAGTACGGGTTAGATTATCTTCCAGCCACAGTATACTAGAAAACAAAAATTTTCTTCTGAAATGACTGTAAAGAATTAGGAATGGCAAAAATAAACGGATAAGAGATGGAAAAAGCACAGAAACAAGAGAGCATTCAGGATGGGATGAGATTTGGAGACCTATACCCATTACTACATTCCACCAGCTGCAAGTCTGTGGCTACAGTGTGGAATGTAGTAATGGGTATGTCTCCAAATCTCATCCCATCCTGAATGCTCTCTTGTTTCTGAGCTTTTTTCATCTCATATCTGTGCACTTTTGCCATTCCTACTTAACAATCGTTTTAGAAAAATATTCTTGTCTTCTAGTTCATGATCTTTTTGTGGAAGTATACTTATGGATAAAGCCAAAGTTAAATGCATTGCATATTGAAGGACTATAAAAACAGTGCCCTCCTAAAAAAAAAAAAAAAAAAAAAAAAAAAAAAAAAAGGCTATTTGATACTTTCCTTAAATGTAGGCGTTGAAGATTTCCCCTTCGTTTAAGTGGAAGGGGCCGGGCCATATGTTAGCCCCCCCCACCCAAAAAAAAAAAAAAAAAAAAAAAAAAAAAAAAAAAGGGCAAGCCGTAGCTAGCCTACATTGCGCAAAATAGCGTACTTACGAGTGACCCAGACGCGGTTTTCAGGCCGTGACTCACATACCGTAGCCTGAACATTGTTTCTAAAGGACTTTGATGAATGGTTGCGGAGGGAACGGACGTGTGCTGAACTCTCCTCCAGATTCTAGGGCTGCCCCACCGGCAATAGTTTTGCACTTTCCCTGATTAAAGTTAGGTTAGCTAGCGCTCACATTCCTCCCTACCCTTATTTGAGATATAGTAGGTGTCTGTATCTGTTTACTGAGATTGCCTTTGCTTTCTCGCCTCTGGAGTGTACCCCCCACTGATCGCTCTGGGGTGTGAGTTATACACGGGCGCGTCCTCCCGAGAGTGGTTTGAGAGGGTAATCTCAGGCTAGGTGTGTCTTTCCCAGGTACCTTGTCCCTTGCTTGTTTTTCTCCTTCTTCCCACTTCCCCCGTGAGGGGGAAGTGGTTGCTATGACGGACGCCCCTGCTGCCTCCCCCCCCCTTCAGGGGGGGAGGTGGTCCTGACGAATGTAGGAACGACCGGACTGACCACCCCCAGACTGACGGACGCCAAACTCGTGCCCCACTTGACGTTCCTGTTGACAATGCCACGTTCGTCATTATCCATGCTCTAGGTTCGACTCCCCTGTCCAGTCTCAATCCCTTCCTTATCAAGAAGGTGATTGACCACTGTGCAGGAGAAGTCGAACAAGTGAAAAAACTTGCTAACAGAGATCTCCTGGTAAAAACTGTTAACTCGTCACAAGTGAGAGATTTGCTGAAACTGCGTAAATTCCACTGTTACGATGTCGTAGCCAAAATCCCAGTCTCCATGAATTCTTGCAAGGGTGTTGTCACTTGCAGGGATCTCATGGTGATGAGCGAGGACGAAATCGTACAAGAATTGGCGCATCAAGATGTAATTGAAGCTAAATTCATAACTCGTTATTCGGAAGGCATAAGGACGAAGACAGCAACTATTATCTTGACATTTGCCAAAATTTCTCTTCCTAGTCAAGTCAAAGTTGGTTATGAAATCATTCACGTTCGACCATACATCCCTAACCCTTTCCGTTGCTTGAAATGCCAGTTGTATGGGCATGGTTTGAAGACTTGTCGGGCTTCCCAGCCAGTGTGTGGCAAGTGTGCAAGCCAGGGTCATGATGCGGAACATTGTACATCTGAGACGGTCTGTTGCTTTCACTGCAAGGGCGCTCACTCCACTTCCTCTAGGGATTGTCCCAAGTGGAAGGAGGAGAAGGAAGTCTGCACAGTGAAGGCAACTGAGGGCATTTCCTATTACGAAGCTAGGAAAAAGGTGAAGGAGTTGCATGCAACTCCCACGCCGAATAGGTCCTATGCTTCGGTGGTAATGTCCCGTCCTGTGATGTGCTCTGTAGAGACCCAGACTGACCCTGTCTTTCTCCCTCCTGCCACTCACAGTACATCTCCATCTCGACCTCCTGTCCGTTCCAACTCTCTCACTGACATCCCTGAGGCATCAACTTACTCTCAGGCTGCTGCTGCTTCCCCATCAGTACGGCCTAAAACGAAGCCTGACAAGTCTAGTAAAAGTAACATGACCACCCTCACAAAACAGTCTCGTCCTCATATTCTTCCAGTTCCCACTCCAGCGAGGGAGAGGAAGGTTAGCTCTTCCTCGGGGGAGTCAGGGAACCTCGTAATTGATGACAATATGGAGGTTTCCGTGAACAAGCACCGGGATAGGTCCCCCGGTAGTCGCTCGCCTGCTGGCGGGCGACAAAAAAAGACAAAGCACACTGGCCCCCAACGAAAATCTTAAACCGTCGCTTTCACTGTACTACAGTGGAATTGCAGAGGTACTGGGAATAAGTTACACAATATAGCAATCTTGCTTTCTATACACGGGCCAGACGTTGTTTGTTTACAGGAGACGCGCCTGGAGGATCACCCTGATCCTCCACAGTTCAAACACTACCACTCGTATAGAAGATATGAAGGTCACGGAGTAGCCATATACACACAAACGGAAGTGATTCTAAATTCTACTCTGGAAGCTGTCGCGTGCAGAGTAAAATTTAATAACACGTATCTGTCTATTTGCTCTCTGTACTGTCCTCCACATGGCCCCATTGATAGTGATGCTTTAAATTCACTAGTGGAACATCTCCCTGGGAATAAGTTAGTGTTGGGTGATTTTAACGCCCATCACTATCAATGGGGTAGCTTGAGGATTGATGGTCGTGGGGAGCAAGTAGCCGACCTAATACTACAGTCCAACCTCTGTCTTCTGAACGATGGTAGAGCGACTCGTGTAGATGATCGTACTGGTAACTTTTCGGCCATTGACTTATCTTTGGCCTCCCCTGGTATACATCAAGATTTCTCATGGGACCCTTACGACGACTCCTTGGGAAGTGATCATTTACCCATCTGTCTTTCTTATACACATGACATCATTTCGGACCCTCCACCTCCAAAATTTAACTAAAAGAAAGCAGATTGGGGATTCTTCTCAAGGATCGCCAATTCAGATATATCTGGGGAGACCATAGATGTTAAGGTCGAAAATATAACTACTTCCATATTACACGCAGCTGAGGCTGCTATTCCCAAGACTTCTACAGTTCATGCGAAGTATAGAGCACATTGGTGGACGCCGGATTGCCGACAAGCATTAAGAAAACGCAATAGGAGATACAGGATTTTTGATAGTCAGCCCACTGAGGAAAACTTTATTGCATACAAACAGGCACGGGCTGAGGCAAGGAGAATAATAAGAAGGGCCAAACGTGACTCCTGGCGGTCCTTTGTGTCCACGGTGACTCGTACAACACCATTACGTAAAGTCTGGTCCACTATAAGAATATTAAATAATAAAGGCCCATATTTTCCAATCACCACCCTTCAGGTTAATAATAACATCTATGACGAGCCCGTGGACGTTGCTAACATCCTCGCCAGGAGTTTTTCTCATGTAAGTAGCTCAGCCAATTATGACCCACGTTTTCAACATCATAAACGCATGGCTGAGCTACAGATATTAGACTTTGCCACAGAAGACGTAGACTCCTCGTACAACCAAGAGTTTACGCTAGATGAACTGCTCCTTGCCCTTAAATCCTGTAAAGACACCAGCCCTGGACCAGACACCATCACATACGGTATGATCCAGCATCTTATTCAGGACAACCTGATTAAGATGTTAGCATTGTACAATGAGATTTGGGCGTCTCGAACGTTTCCAAACTCATGGCACTTTGCGCACGTCATACCGATACCCAAAGAGGCTGGTCGTCTTATGAATCCCACTTCATTTCGTCCTATTGTGTTGACTTCTTGTCTATGTAAGGTCATGGAACGTATGGTTAACAATAGGCTTCTTTTTGTTTTAGAGTCGAAGAATTTGTTAAATGATCAACAATGTGGCTTCCGTAAATACAGAAGTTCACCAGATCATTTAATGAATTTGGAGCATTGTATTGCAGAGCCATTTGACAATAAAGAATTCATGATAGGGGTGTTCTTGGACATCCATAAAGCCTATGACATGACATGGCGACACGGTATACTAATGAAGCTCTATGCTTATGGTTTAAGAGGAAATTTGCCTGTTTTTATTTCAAATTTCTTAAGGGACAGGACTTTCTCTGTCAAATTACCCCGTAACGTAACATCGGATATATTTATCCAGGAAAACGGGGTGCCGCAGGGAAGTGTGCTTAGTCCTACTTTATTTAGTATTATGATCAATGATATTCTGTCATCAGCTCCCATCCCGAGGAATCTTAAATACTTGCTCTATGCTGACGATTGTGCAATATGGCACTCCTCCCGTAATGCACAATTTTCGGCTGGACGGATTCAAGCAGCCCTTGACTCCATCCACCAATGGGCCTTGCAGTGGGGATTTAAGTTTTCCGTCCGTAAGTGTGCCGCTGTAGTTTTTACAACTCGTAACGTCCCCGATTTGCGTTTATTTTTGGATAATAAAGCGGTACCTTTTCAAAATTCTGTAAAGTTTTTGGGACTCCACTTTGGTCGCAGAATGAATTTTAAACTTCACGTTAATACTTTGCTTGCTCGTTGTGATAAACCATTAAATGTCCTTAAGTACCTAGCGGGTACTACATGGGGTGCCGACAGAAAATCTTTATTAATGGTGTATAAGTCCCTTATTCGATCGAAGCTAGACTATGGCACACAGGTGTATGGCTCGGCATCTGATGCCACGCTGAAAGGATTGGATGTGTTGCAGAATAAATGCTTGCGAATGTGTCTTGGAGCTGTCCGGTGTACCCATGTAGCTCATATGGAAGTGGAGGCGAATGTGCCTCCCCTCCGTATTCGCCGTGACCACCTGGCATTATCGTATGGGTTACGAACATTAAGGAAAAGTAATATCGGCAATGTGGCCTGTACCCCCCTGCGTCAATGCCACCACCTTCTGAGGGGGGTGCGTCGGCCACTTGCCGCTCGCCTCCACTTACTGACTCAGGAGCTTGGTGTGGACCCCAGTGACTGTGACAAGTTGGTGCTAAAAAATATAGCGCCTTGGGAGCCGCCCAGCTTTACAGTGGATGTATCATGGCTCCCAGCACCAAAGGCCAAGGCGCCGGAGGCGGAGGTCCACCACTTGTTTCGTAACATCATTGTTCGTGACTTGGGGTCCCATCAATTGTACACCGACGGCTCCAAGTCAAGTGAATGTATGGGTGCAAGTGTGTGGTCGACTGAATGTGCCCTCAGGTATCGGTTGCCGACTCATACATCTGTGTTTACTTCAGAACTTTTTGCTATTGACAAAGCCATAGACTATGCTCTTAATTCTAGGCATGACCCATTTGTCATATTTTCAGATTCAAAATCAGCCCTTCAGGCAATTGCATCTTGCACTACGGACTCTCACGAGATCCAAGGCCGCATCGTTAATAAGTTGCATTCATGCAACAAGTCATTCACGCTGATCTGGGTGCCTGGTCATTGTCGTATCTACAGCAATGAGCAGGCTGACTTACTTGCAAAATCGGCTGTAGAGCTCGAGGAGACTTGGGACGTTCCTCGTGATCTACGGTCGAGTCTCTCTCTCGGAAAGAAATCAATAAATCTTCTGTGGCAAGGTCAGTGGACCAGACTAAATATTCCAACTTGTAAGCCGTACCTGGGCGACTGGGACACTGCCAACCGTCCCAGTCGCCTAGAAGAAAAAGTGTTGGCACGGTTACGGCAGAATGCCACCATTTTTACCCACATTAAACCATTTATGGAAAGACGCTTCCCACCGCACTGTGACATCTGTAATGCGGTGTTATCTATCAGTCATATCATCCTGCGCTGTCGGCGATTTATTAGTGAACGTGCTTCACTTATAAATTACTGCGGCGCAGTAGACGTCCCCTTCACCCTTTCCACCATCCTGGGTGATGGGGACATTGTTATGACTGATAAATTGATGGCTTTCTTGAGAGAGACCGGACTGATCAGAGTGATGTGACTTTTTTACTGTGTGGTTATGGTTTTTATGAACAGTAAATATGTATATATTGTAATATTAATTAGGGTCGACAGTTGACATATTTTAAATAGTTCCTCCTCCCACCGATCTATTTCTAATACAGATGTCCCCTACATTAAGCCAAGTTCCTCGCCTGACAGTCACCAGCTGATGAGTGCAAGTGTGCAATATAGGAAGGTATTGGGCACTTGCAGTCGATGGTCGACTGCTGGGCGAGGTTCTTCACTTTTTGTACAAATTATGTAAATACATTATACTATCTCGCTTAAGTTATTCTAATTAGGGACGACAGCTGACGTATACGGAAATGTTCCTGACTCGTCTGGTTCCCTTTCATATATTGATGTCCCCTATATTAGGTTGTGCCTCGACTGACAGTCACCAGGTGATGAGTGCAGGTATGTAATGTAGAAAGACATTACATATCTGCAGTCGATGGTGTTCTCTTGGTCGAGGCTTTTTGAATATTAGTGTAGGCCTAGTTATTTGTCTCTTAGGATTTAGTATAGGTTAGCGATTTGTCTGGTAGGTGGTTAGTTTTAGGGTCTTTAGATTAGGTATTTTTGTTTATAAGTAATATAAGGTTAAAAATATACAAAAATAAATAAAAATAATAAAAATAAAACTACAAAAAAATAATAAAATAAAAATTATTATATATATATATACCTGTGCATGAAAGTATGTTCATATGCATGGATGTGTGTATGTATGTATGTATATATATATTTGTATATATATGTATGTATGTGCGAATGTATATATATATATATATATATATATATATATATATATATGTATATTTGTATATATATTTATATATATATATATATATTTGCCTTAATGACCACAGGTCCAACCTCAATAGTCGATAGGCAAAAAAAAAAAAAAAAAAAAAAAAAAAAACGGTTTGTAAACATGAACGGAAATATCTACCCTGACGTATGGAAGCGAGGCGTGGACCTTGCAAGAGGGGAACAAGTCAAGAGTGAGAGCAGTGGAAATGAGTTACTTGAGAGGAGCATGTGGAGTGACGTGGAGGGACAGGTTGACGAATGAAGAAGTGAAGGAACGTTGTGGGGTAGATGTGGATGTGGTTGAAAAGATTAGGAGAAATACACTGAGGTGGTTTGGACATGTGGAGAGAATGGAGAATGAAAGACTGACTAAGAGGGTGTATGTAGGTGAGGTGGAGGGAGGGAGAGGGAGGGGTAGACCGAGGATGAGGTGGAGGGATGGAGTTGAGAGGTATATGAGGGAGGGGGGGATGAGCTGGGGGGAGGGGAGTCAAATGGTGGGTGACAGTGACTTGGAGGCGTTTTGTCTGCGGCCACCCTTTGCGGGATTAGGGCGTCGGGCTATAGATAGATAGATAGATAGACAAGGAGCATTTTGGTGTATAGTACGCTAGCGTATGCCTTTTCGGTTTAGGGTTATGGCTGACGAAGATGAAAGAAGAACAAAATCGATATTTTTGTGGTTCGATTTTGTGACTCCTACGAAGGTTAGCAAGACTTTGCGAGTAGTTTTACACCTGAATAGCGACGGTCTTTTAGTTCATAAACGTAGAACTAAGCTCAGTGACCATTTTCCCGTGAATGCTAATATACCCTATAAGAGAGGACGCCACGCTGAACCTGCGCCATTCCTACTTACGGAGTGCGGTAGCACTCCGTAACATGCTTTGCTATAGAGAAAAGGAGACTGACTATAGAGTGTATGTGTGTGAGGTAGCGGGGGAGACCAAGGATGAGATGGAGGAATAGAGTGGAGAGGAATAGAGTGGAGAGGTATATGAAAGAGAGAGTTGTGACGTGGAGGGAGAGCAGCCTATTGGCAGAGGCTCATTTTGACGTGGAGGCGATTTGATTGTTGCCACCCCATAATGGATTAAGATGTCTGCAAATGGATAAATAAATATTTTTAATCTCTCCTGATCTCGTTCCAGCCATTAGAAATGAAATCAGAGTTGTGTTTCACTACCGGTAATAGAGTTTCTGTCATTATGTTCACATGTAGCATCGACTGAGAATGGTGTTGCTTCTATTCAGCATCACTGGAAGAAATCTGTGTATGATTGATAGTGGTAAGGTTTTTGTCTGGTGGTTAAGTTATTTACGACGTCAGCCAAGCACAGTAATAAAAAGCCTATGTCACGTGGGGTAATCATAATATTTTAAGTTTAGAGTTATGGCATCTTTCATACTGTTATGTCGTTGCCATATTCATTACTGTCACACCACTGCCAGAAACTAGACGTTTCAGTGCTGAGACAACTATATTCATGGGCGTACCTAGAGATTTGGGGACCCGGGGGGCTTGGTTCTTTGCGGGGGCCCCCCCCTCCTGGAGAGGGGCCCCAGCAATGAACCTAGCCCCCCTCATTCTCAAAACTTATTTCTCAGCCGGGATTGTCGGGATGATAAATATATATATATATATATATATATATATATATATATATATATATATCTATGTCATCATCATCATCATCATCATCATCACCCGTTTGAGTATCCACTGCAGGACCGGCTTATCTCGACGGAAGTCAGGACGATACAGCCAATGTATCTCTACCAAGTGCCTTAGGCTGTCTGGTAGGGATTGTATGTAGGGTGAGAAGTGCTTGTAAGTGTAATTGTAGTGTTGGAGTAGCTTTGAATGTGTGTGTAGTCTGTGAACCAAGTGTACTCGGCCCGCGCAAGCCAACAGGCCTCAAGCATACTTTATAGTAAGCGACACTGGTTCAACCACAGCACCCCTTGTGTCCTCCAGTGCAGTACGTGGCCGGGTGAACACTCCCAAAGTATATTACCCTGGCGGGGCGCTAACTGTAGTTCACCCGTGTACAAAACGCACACTCTACCGCTGTACCACTGAGGCTCCATATATATATACCGGTATATACAGTATATATATATATATATATATATATATATATATATATATATATATATATATATATATATATATATATATATATATATATATATATATATATATATATATATATATATATATATATATATATATATATATATATATATATATATATATATATATATATATATATATATATATATATATAAATTAGCTTATAAATTCTTAGGACTTTTGGCCCCCCCCCCCTCAACTGGGGGCCCGGAGGGCAGTTTCAAACAGCCCCCCCCCCCTCAGGTACGCCACTGACTATATTGCAGTATTTTATTCCAGTAAATCTTCACAATTTTATTCCCCTGAGAGTGAGTAATATGAGACTGAAGCTATTATCTTTGCTTGGGGAAAATATACTTTATTCAACATATAATGTGTCACGTATGGAGGAGTGGCTGGGTGAGAAATGCAAATAACCCTGTTACAAAGGACAAATTTGTGTGTGTGATACGTTGTTTGCACTCTGATATTATATATATATATATATGGCCGAAACTTGTGTAGTTTTATTTACCTGGAAAAGGCAATTCATGGACAGGGCGGTGCGTGATCTGGTTGAAAAGTGTGAGGAAGAGGAGGAAGTTTAAGTGATGCAGCCTGCAGGAAGGAGTGGAAACTGACAAGCAGAACAGTGGTTACTTACCGTTGATACAACACTGGTCGCAAACGCAGCAGGTAAACATCAGCATCTGGTACCTGAGTTTGGATGAGTTTTGTAAAAAGTGGAAATTGTGAGAAAGGCAAGGGGATGAGTGTCGGAGAGGGAAAACACAATGATATGAATGTAAATCTGAATGAGGAAGAACTGCAGGAAGTTATATGAATTAGGTATTTGCAGGTAGACAGGGCAGAAGGAACTGAGGGACTGAAAGTAGCCCATTGGGTGGCAGAGGAGGCAAAAGTATTTATGGGAAATGAGAAGAGTGGGAAAGTAAAGGACAGTGTCTGTTTAGGAGAAAATGAATAGCTACGAGAGTATGTGTAAAAGAATCATGGTGGTTGCTTGGGTCTTCTAAATGAGATCATTATTAGATTAGAACTACATGGTAGCTCTTATACTTTGCATGGTGATCCATCTCACTTTATCCTGTCGCCTTCAGCTTCCAGTGTTTGGTGTGCTGGGGACACATTCTGAACTGATGGTACTGTGCGCGTACCACTATACTGGAAACTGTAGCCAGTCAGAGCAAGTGGCCGACTGGCGTCACGAAAGCGTCATTCCTCTCCAGCCTGGGTTGCGTTGCGCCGGAAGTCGTGCTTCAGCGCGAGCCAGAACTTTCTAGAGTGAATAACCTGAGGGTCAGTAGCGGGTTGTGATCCACGCTACGGTTGGAACTATTTGGGGAGGTGGAGTTCTCCTGCGAGATCTGAAAACTATACATGGTTTAGATGCTGTTCATGTTAACCATAAATTAGCGTTACTGATACGTTAATTTTTCATTACCTTAAGAGGCAGAAAACGTGGTTATAAAAAAAAAAAATGACTGAAATATTTATTGCAGTAGCATCACCATGTCTGTTATAGAATAAATATTCGCATAATGAAAAAAACGCTACAGATTAAAAGTCCATGTGTTGAGAATTTGTTTACTGGTACTGTCGTTTTCCAGCGAGGTTCATTCTTCCGTGTCCCGCGCTTCTGGAAACAACTCTTTATCTCACCTCCGCGATGTCTTCTAGAGTGTTTATCTCAGATCCTCTTCAAATTTAAAGGAATCAGGGGATTCTTGAGAGGGAAGGTACACAGTTTGTTGTAGTTCTTTGTGAACGGGAAGGCGTATGGTTTGTGATTCTTCGATACGGTTTACGTACTGGTTACATAATTTTCACAGTATTAAGGAAGCCTATATTTTCAATTACCAATCAAAAACAACTTTTCAAGAAATTATAATTATTGTGTAAGTAAAGCAAAAAAAAAAAAAAAAAACTTACGATGATATCATTTCCATTACTTTAATTAAAAAGTAGGGTATCAAGGCCGAAAAAAGCGAATTCGCGCCTCAAGTGTTTGGTCGTTGCACCACTACCCCTACTACCCTGGGACCGACTTTAGCGCTAAGACTTTGTGCAACGCAGCCCTACAGTAGTCCTATGCTGAGAGAATGTTATTTAGAATAACTATTATTATTGTTTTTATTGACCGAGATGGTTTGGGAATAAGAATTGTTGTGTGTGAACAAGCTTTAGTTGGGAAATGAGCTGTGTGTGTGTGTGTGTGTGTGTGTGTGTGTGTGTGTGTGTGTGTGTGTGTGTGTGTGTGTGTGTGTGTGTGTGTGTGTGTGTGTGTGTGTGTGTGTGTGCGCGTGTGTGCATGTGCGCGCGCGCGCATTTGAAGGACAACAAATTTTGTGACTTGTCATTCACCGTTTTTCTCTTCGATATTCGTGCATGTGTTTTGTTTTTGAGTAGTGATATTCAGACTTTCAGAAGCTGACTATGATTATGACAATGACGCACATAAATTGTATGATATTTCTGTTTGATATTGCTGCATGCGTTTTGATTCTAAATTGTATGATGGTATAGACCTGGGGCCACATTAGCCACCGTTCAAATCCGAGCCAATGACCTTCCTATCTGTGTTTGATGTGTCTTGAGCACTAAGGCTGTCCATGCCGACAACTTATTATTTCATGATGCATTACAAACAACCAGAACAGCTTGCTACGCCAAGCCTGTGTTTTGAGCACTTAAGTGCTTCAAAAGTGCACCAGACCACAGCTTACTATCACACAGAAATTTCTTGGATTGGTGGCTGATGTCTCGGCCACGGGGATTTCCTTACAAACGACCCCTGGAAGACGCCTCACAGGTGGGGATGGAAGTCTTCCTGACTGTCAGTATATCTGTCAATGTCTTTCTATTGTCAGACCCCTTAATCCCATAAGTGGTAAACACAAACAAACCGCCTCCATGTAACCCTATCGCCCAACATTTCTCTGCCCTCTCCCAGCTCACCTTCCTCCTCTCTCATATACTGTACCTATCCACTCCATTCCTGCATCTAATCCTCGGCCTCCCCCTTCCTCTTCCCCCCTCCATCTCACTCACATACAGTTTCCTCGTTAATCTGTTGTGCTCTTCATCCTCTCCACATGGCCAAACCACCTCAGTGTATTTCTCCTAACGCTCTCCATCACATCCACACAACAATGTCTCTTCACTTCCTCATTAGTCAGCCTCTCTCTCTCCATGTAACGCCACATGCTCCTATCAAATAGCTCATTTCCACTGCTCCCACTTTCGACTTGCGTCCCTCCAACAAGATCCAGACTTCACCTCAATACGTAAGAGTTGGTATCACAACACTATCATGCATTGACTTTTTTTACTTCCATGCCCACTTCCCTGTTTCTTATCATTGCTTTCAAGGAACAAGCAACCGTTCTTCCTCGTTGCACCATTTCAAGCAATTCATCTTCCAAACTTCCATCCTAAGTACTTAAATGCAAACAGATTTTCCATTTCCTCATCATCCAACCTCACTCTACATTCAGTGACTTCATTTCTCTGGAAGACCTTAGCATTCCTCTTCCCTACATTCACCTTTAGATCCTGTTTCTTACACACTCTCCCAAAATCTTTCACCAAGCCTTGTAGTTCCCATTCGAGTTCACTTTAAAATACAGTATCACCTGCAGACAACAGCACAGGAAGTTTCCAAACGCTGCCTTCTCTCAATAGGGCCGCTCCAGCATCCACTATCCTACGTTGTATCTCTTTTATAACCCCATCCATATACAGATCAAACAACCATGGAGACATGACACATCCCTGTTTCAATCCAACATTCATATGGAAAAATTCACTCACTTTACTATCCACACGCACTGCAGCCTTAGCACCCCCATAAGTACTGTTCCCGGCATTCAACAACTTTCAATTTACTCCATATATTCTTAATATTCTCCACATTCCTTGTCTATCCACTCTGTCATACTCGTATGCTTACTCCAAATCCATGAAGGCCGCATACAACTTCTATCTCTTTTCTAGAAACTTTCCCACTAAAGTCCCAAAGATGAATATCTGATCTCCACAACCTCCTCCCTTCCTAAAACCTGCCAGATCTTCTCCAGCTAATTCCTCTGTTATTTCCCATACTCTGACAAGTAATATCCTGCTACATACTTTTCCTATTACGCTCAGGAGACAAATACCCACATGAATACCACACACTTCTTCCCCTATTCCTTTGTACAGGGGAATAACATTACCTAATTCCCAATCCTCTGGGACT
Organism: Coenobita brevimanus; assembly: GCF_032717465.1. Taxonomy (NCBI): domain Eukaryota; kingdom Metazoa; phylum Arthropoda; class Malacostraca; order Decapoda; family Coenobitidae; genus Coenobita; species Coenobita brevimanus. The sequence goes on along the minus strand of NC_137055.1, from coordinate 11,224,297 downwards.
TTAGTTTCCTCCCAGGCCAATCTGCACCTTCTTCCATATCCATTCTACTACTATCATTCCCCCATTCTTAATTATTTCACCACACACTCCATCAATTCCTGGGGCTTTTCCCATTTTGTCTTTCTTCTTTGCTTCCAGTACATCCTATTGATTGCTTCCCGCCTTCTCACCTCCCTCCTTCTCTCAGTCAATTTTCAGTCACTTATACTTGCATTATTTTCATTATCTGTCAGTATACAAATGTCTCTGGCCTGTCTCTTTTTAGGAACTAAAAAACAGAGGAGGGGGTCCCTAGTCCCCCCACCCCGCCCCTTTTAGTCGCCTTTTACGACACGCAGGGAATACGGTGGCAGTATTCTTCCTAACACAACCTGGCCGCAGAGTAGTAGTACCACCCCATAGTGCAGCCAGGTTGTTTCCCCCCAGCCACAGGGATGGGGGATGGAGTAATCCCCGTACCCTGAAGATTGGGTCTATGAATGTGCGTGGATGTAGTACGATTGAGGCTAAAAGGGAGGAGATTGGGAGAATGTTTGTGAGAAGAAAGGTGGATGTGTTAGCTTTGAGTGAAACGAAGATGAAAGGGAAGGGGGAGTCTATGTTTGGAAGTGTGAATGGAAGATTGTCAGGTGTTGATAGAGGAAGGGCAAGAGAAGGTGTGGCCTTGTTAGTGAGTCCGGAAGTATAGTAATGTGTGATTGAATGGAAGGAGGTGTCATCGAGTCTGATGTGGGTGAAAGCGAAATTTGAACGTGAGTTGTGGGTGTTTGTGAGTGCATATGGGCCTGGTAGTGAAAGGGATGAAGAAGAGAGGAAGTCTTTCTGGAATGATGTTGATGAGTGTCTGCATAGTTTTGGAGCGAATGTGAATGTGGTAATGATGGGAGATTTGAATGCTAGAGTGGGAAATGTAGCAGTTGAAGGCGTAGTTGGTATGCATGGTGTGCCTGGAAGAAATGAAAATGGGGAACGAATGATAGTGATGTGTGTTGAGCGAGAGATGGTGATTGGGAATACGCTGTTTGAGAAGAAAGATATTTATAAGTATACATGGGTGAGACAGGAGGGTGGAAGGGTTGTTGATAGAGCTTTGATGGACTATGTGGTTGTGTCTAGGAATGTAATAGTAAGATTGTTGGATGTGAGAGTTCTGAGAGGGGAGGGTGGAGGTATGTCTGACCACTAGCTGGTGGAGGGAAAGTTAAGAGTAGGTAAGAGATGGGTGAGAGCTAGGAAGGTTAGGTGTGGCAGGAGGTTTTGAAAGTCAGTGAGTTGGATAAAAGAGAGAAAAAGATAGAGTATCAGGAGAAATTGAAAGATGAGTGGAACGCAGTGAAAGATCGGGAAAATGGCAGCGTGGAGGAGGAATGGCAGTTGTTTAAGAGTGCTGTGGTGGGGCATGCAGAAGAGGTGTGTGGTGTGAAACGTGTGGGTGGTGGTGTAAGAAAAGGAAGTGAATGGTGGTGCGAGGAAGTAAGTATGGCTGTGGCTGAGAAGAGACGTGCATATGAAGTGTGGCTACAGAGGAAGGATGAGATGTCATATGAAAGGTATAAGGAGAAGAAGAATAGATCGAGAAGGACTGTGCGTGATGCTAAAGTGGCAGCAGATGAGAGGTGGGGTAGGCGGCTGATAGAGAATTTTCAACAGAATAAGAAAATGTTTTGGAAGGAGGTGAAAAGGGTGCGAAAGGGAGAGTCTGGGAAGGAAGAACGAGTAAAAGCAGAGGATGAAAGGATGTTAATTGAGATGGATGCAGTAAGGAAGAGATGGGCAGAGTATTTTGAAAGATTGTTAAATGTAGAGGAGGAAAGGGCGGCTGAGATTGGGGCGGATGGAAGGGTGCAAGGAAGAAATGTGTTGGGAGAGTTGAATGATTCTTTGATCACGAAAGAGGAAGTGGAGAAGGCAGTAAAGGAGATGAAAACAGGGAAAGCTGCAGGTATGGATGGGTGTGCTGTGGAATGCCTGAAGGGTGGTGGGGTGACTATTGTTGACTGGTTAGTAAGATTGTTGAATGTGTGCTTTGAGAAAGGTATGGTGCCAATTGACTGGGCGAGTGCTTGTGTGGTCCCGTTGTATAAAGGCAAGGGTGATAAGTATGAATGTACTAGCTTTACGGGTATAAGTCTGTTGAGTGTAGTAGGTAAGGTGTATGGTAGAGTTTTAATTATGAGAGTCAGAGAGGGTACAGAGGGAGTGATTGATGAGCAGTGTGGCTTTAGGAGAGGGAGGGGATGCGTGGATCAGGTATTTGCTGTGAGACGTGTGAAAAGTATTTAGCGAAAGGCAAGGATGTGTTTTGGGCATTTATGGATTTAGAGAAAGCGTATGATAGAATTGATAGGGAGGCTTTGTGGACTGTTTTAAGATTGTATGGACTTGATGGTAGGTTACCAAGAGGGATGAAAAGTTTTTATGTAAATACTAGAGTGTGTGTAAGAGTGGGAAATGCTGTGAGTGATTGGTTTCCCGTGAGAGTGGGGCTGCGATAGGGATGCGTGATGTCGCCTTGGTTGTTTAATATTTACATGGATGGTGTTGTAAGGGAGGTGAATGCAAGAGTTTTAGGTGGAGGTCTGAGTCTGGTGAATGTTGATGTTGGAGAGTGGAATCTGAAGCAGCTGCTGTTTGCAGATGATACTGCACTGGTGACTGATTCAGAGGAGAGATTGAGACAGTTGGTAGAGGAGTTTGGAAGGGTGTGTGAAAGGAGGAAATTGAAAGTAAATGAGAATAAGAGTAAAGTGATGAAGTGTACGAGGTTGATAGATGGTAGGGGGATGAATATAGTTTTGAATGGTGAGTTGCTTGAGGAGGTAGATTGTTTTAAATATCTAGGGTCACATGTTGCTGTGGATGGAAGAATAGATGCAGAAGTGAAGTTTAGAATAAATGAAGTAGGAAAGGTGCTGGGAGGAATGAAAAAAGTGTTTAAATGTCGTTTGCTTAGAATAGATGTAAAGAGAAGGCTGTATGAGGGTGTTGTGGTACCGACTGCGTTATATGGGGCTGAAACATGGAATATGGGTGTAGCAGAGAGGAAAAGTTTGAATGTAATGGAGATGAGGTGTCTGAGGAGTATGTGTGGAGTGACGCGTATGGATCGGGTGCGAAATGATGAAGTGCGAAGGAGAACTGGAGTTGTTCGGGAGATGGCTGGTAGAGTTGAGCAGAGGGTGTTGCAATGGTTTGGGCATATGGAGAGAATGGATAATGAGCGATTGGTGAAAAAGATAACTAGATCTGATGTGAGAGGTGTAAGGCTGACAGGAAGACCACGAATAGGATGGATGGACAGTGTGAAGAGAGCGCTGGATGCGAGAGGGATGTCTGTTGAGCAAGGAAGAGTGGTTGTGCGTGACAGAAATAAATGGAGAGAAATTGTGAATGAATAAGTGATGACGCAGCCCTGAGGGGATATTCTCGCGCATTTGGTCTGGTCAGCTAGTCAGGTCAGGTGCGGGTAAGGGGATGGGTCTGTTATGATGTGGCAGGGGTAAACCAGTTCTGCTGTCGGGCCCTGCTGCGGATGTCACTGATTGCATTGCGCAGTTGACCCTTGTGCGGTGTGGTGCGGTGAGGATCTGTCCGTTCTCCCCTTTGGGGCTAAGATGCGAATGAATGTGTTTGAATGGATGAGTAAATGGGGAGTGTGTCGTCCTGTCTCGGCTACCTCCCGTTCCTTGGGGGAAGCTGCCTAGGTATATAGATATATAGATAGATACATATGTATTATTTGTTGTGTGTCTGTATGTCTGTGACAAACACATTTTGGACAATGCTGCTAAAAAGTCGAAATGGCTAAACGACAATCAGTCTGGGCTGAAGGTTCAATCCTCTCGGAGGGCTTAGCCAATTAGGCCCGGTAGCGAGCCTAAGCGGAAAGTATACACACTCACACACACACACACACACACACACACACACACACACACACACACACATATATATATATATATATATATATATGAGAGAGA
>NC_137055.1:11080317-11215317 GCF_032717465.1 Coenobita brevimanus | reverse complement strand
ATAAATAGCTTAGGAAGAGGTTTTAGGGAGCTTCCTTAACCGACGAAAATACTGGGCAATGACTGGCTTAGCGTCGATTCATGTCACTTACTATGAGGTCTAATCCTATCTACATCAGCATGATTAGCACTGATTCATTGCACATGGTTCATCATTTTAATATTTTCATTCAAGCCTCACTCGTACCATCCACGTTGTTAAAGGCAATTGTCGATGCAGAAACAAAGAAGTGAATTCTTACCAAGACTCCAGCATTTTCCCTTAAAGTGCACTGAGTACCGATTTGGAAGTTTTAAGATACGAGAAGAAACTGTTAGAGGAATTGTTAGAGGAAATAAACAGTCAGAGCACTATACAGTACAATAAATAAATAAAAAAAAAATATATATATATATATAATAGGGAATTTGGCAGCGTAGGATCAAAACATCAGGCAGAAGGGAAAGTACACAGAGCAAATCTGAAGGACGGAAATCCTGATAAAGATAACTCGTTCATTTTAGGGACATCTCCAGTATTTTATTCCCGATAACGCCAGACTCCAATATTCAGCTGAGAGTGGGTACAGGAAGCTTAAAGTGTTGATGCAGGTACCATCGTCTCTCACGGTCTGCACAACTCTGATATCTGTTCTTCCGCTAACGTCAAAGGATTTTATTCGGCTGAGTGAGTCATAGAAGCTTGAACGTATTACTAGGGTGGAGGTAGTATGGCGAATATTAGAAGAGGTTATATGTATGAAATGTACTGAAGTATGCGATTATGAGAGAGAGAGAGAGAGAGAGAGATGTAGGTGGTATGACGAAGCGGGAGTACAAGAGAAAAGCAAAACAAAAGGAAACAGAAGGAAGGAAGCAAGCGGGAGGTAGAGAGATGAAAAAGAGAAGAGTAACTGTAAAATTAGGGTGTTTGAGAGTTAAGGGTGTTTGGAGAGACACCAGTTTGATGGAGTGAGGACGTGGGAGTAAAAGTGAATGCTAAAAACACACATGGAACTTTAAGGAAACAGATGTAATGATGAAACAAAGGCATGGATGAGTCATGGGATGTATACTGTATGTTGCGTAAAAAACAATAAAAATTGGTAATGTTTAATTGAAAGAAAGTAGATATTATGAGTATCACGTTGGAGGATTTATGGATATTTAGACGGCATAATACATACGAGTAGACTGGTGGGCATTGTGGAAGGTAGTAAAATGATACTGAATGGAAAGTAGTTTATCCAGTCATGGAAGACAGTTATAATGGAGTGAATGCGCCCAGGTGAGTGGCTGATACACTGACATGTTCTTTTTGAAGGTTGAATAGGAAAAATATGTCATGATGCTATGGATATGGTCTTTATATAGCCTTGAAATAATATCTAGTACAGGGAAGAATCTGAAGAGGGAGGTAATGAGAAGCAACTGTCTACTCATACACCTCTGCTTCCATATCATGCAGTACTGAAAGGAAATGAAGAATTGAAGTTACAGAGTCTAACAGAGGATTTTGATGGCGTATGAGAGAGAAATAGATGTGGGCAAGAGTAGAATGATGGATTTGAAAGAGATGCGGACACGAACTCCAGAGTGAGCTTAACCCATGCTGTGCTGGCGACGTACATCCACGTCCCTTTCAAAAACGCCAGTGACGTAGACCTACGTCCTGCAGCATTGAAAAGTCATTGCAAGCAACCTAAGTAAAATGGAAGGTAATAACGTATTTTGCTAATTTCAGACATTTATCTGCCATGCTTACAACACTGATTTAGTTGCTCGGGAGGCGGGTGAGGCTTCACAGGCTCACAGCCGCTCTGCTCTGTCAGTAACCTTGAAGATTACAGAGGTCAAGTGGCACTAACCTGACTCGATTTCAACCTACTTTCTGGCTTTGGTGATTACTTTTATTAGTGCCAGGGATCTTATATTGATGTATGCAGCCCATCTACCCACAAAAATAATCCAAAATCAGTTCACAGGCTCACAGACACTCTGCTCTCTCAGTAACCTCTATGATTTTAGAGGTAGAGTGGCACCAACCTGACTCGATTCAACTAACTATCTGGCTTTAGTGATTACTTTGAGAAGTGCCAGGGTTCTTATATTGATGTATTAAGCCCATTTAGCCATTAAAAAAAAATTCAAAATCGGCCAGAGTAGAGGGGTACACCAGGAAACCATTTACTAAGCTAGGTGGTAACCATTTAAACCAAACTATGGCGCCTGGTGGTTTAGTGGGCAATTAAGTCACTCCAGCCGGATTTAGCCTGTGCAGGTTTATTTCCAAGGGGTGGTTGGGACTTATTGCACACGTAAGGCCACTCATGGATGAGTGAGGCTGGTCACTCTCATCTTACATGTCAGGACCATCTTGCCTAGCCCTGAGCTCCTACGCTTCTCATGAGGCAACACTGGAATAGATGATGATGATGATGATGATGATGATGAATAAGCGTGACATGGTCGGCAGAAGAAAAGGAGGATGACCAAGACGAGGGTGGAAAGTTATGCGAGGACAGCATACGAAAGAGGATGACTTTTCGCGTGAGGAGGGATCGTTACTGTGTAGGGAAAGTTGTCCAGACCTTTATTGACCAAGAAGGAGCATAAGGGCCCCAGACTACAGTAGGCTACTTAGACCTGTCTTTTTAAGGCTCGTTCATGAATACCAATATGTCAACCATAAATTCCGACCGCCTCTTACATGTATACCGTCATGGGTCACATCTGATTGAAGCTGCTTAACTCACTAGACCAAAAAGCATCTGTATGTATATGAGGTTATCATAAAGCGTAGTAAATGGTTCCCTTCGCTACTAGGCACCATTTGGCTTGACAGACAATGTAGAGGGACAGTAGGTCATAAAAGTATCGCGCAGGTGTGAAGCGGTGACATCCGAAACTATCACTATAAGGATACCTCTTTTCCACTAACTTGACCCAGATTTTTTCTTTCCATTTTGTAGTATGTTTCACGTAACTTAGTGGCGCAAAACGATTATACTACGACTCTACATAATTTCCATAACACTTCTTCACGACTAGCATCATATTCTGTTGTAACTGTATTCATACAACTCAGCATTGAAGATGGGCAGATGGTTACTTTCCGCCAAGTTAGAGTAATAAGAATATAGTGAAGTCCAGTGATAATTAATCTGTTGTTAACGAATGCATATAACAATTCCTGTAAACTATAATTCTGTGTGTGTGTGTGTGTGTGTGTGTGTGTGTGTGTGTGTGTGTGTGTTATAATAACTCCTATATACTACAATTCTGTGTCTGTGGGAGGTCAGTTTCGAAATTAAAAAGGATTTCGATGAAACTTGGTAAGATGGTTACCACTGCGTCACATGGGCTCGTTTCAGTTTGTTGATTGATATTTTCTCAAGGGGTATTTTGTCCCCTAACTGTCCCATCTGCTCCAGTGTTGACCCATAAATCATTGGTTTCGAGCAAAGAGAAACCTGAATCAGAAACGGCTCTCATTTGATCAAGTGGGATGCGGCCCAACAGCGCCGAGAAGGGCCTGTAGCGACTAGAAACTGTCACCAGCAAGTCACATATGGCAGCCTTATTTAAACAGGCTTACCAACTTGCCAAAAAATATTTGAACTTTTTCCAATGGTCATCGTTATTGTTGTCAAATTGTTTCATGCCAAATGTGCACAGATACATTTTTTTTTTTTTTTTTTGTCGATTATACCTAGAGTTAGCTCAACACTGAGTGAGTTGATGGTGTACGCCTCCACCTGCCACTGTGTAGGGAAAATGTATAAATGCTTGTGTGTATGTATACTGGTGGCGACTGCACTGTCGGAAAAGAAATTTAAATGTTGATTATTAGTATTCTGGGCGCAGATCAGTGCATAAGTTTACCTAGGTTAAAGCGAGTAAAGTTTGTAATGAACGAAGTTTTTTTAAAAGTGTTTGTAGAAGGAGGAATGTTAAATAATTATGAGACATGAAATCGTGTAGCACAGAGGATAAATTGAGAAACGCATGACAGAGAGAGAGAGAGAGAGAGAGAGAGAGAGAGAGAGAATTATGGCCATACCAATAACATCCTGCTGTGTCACCTATGTTTATTTCCATATACAGTATCTTGATTATTGTGTCATTCTTTCCTACCCAGCCATCTCGAACAGTATGTATTTTTTTAAGCACTTTATTTCCTCTATATTCATCCTTTCTTAGCCCACATAATTTAGACTGCATGCTTTATAGCCGCTCAGCAGAATGGGCGCATTGATTGCTTCACACATACCCATCTTCACTACAACAGACTCATCTTTTCAGCCACGACGTTCATCAACGTCTTCCATACTTTTCCTTCTATTTATTAAGCTATGTTTATTTTATGTGTTGTTATGTCCACTCCTAATACATAGACTAGCTTACTTCTTCCGACTCTTCCACTTTAAACCTTACTCTTATATCGTTCTCTGTCTGTGTACGATTTATCACCTTGCTTTCTTCCTAGCCTCCTCTTTGTACTGCATCCTTTAATAACGTCATTACAGCAGCGTTCTCTCTCTCTCTCTCTCTCTCTATCTATCTATCTATCTATCTATCTCTATCTCTCTGGCAACCTCCAAGTTATGTCATTCAGCCTCTCTAACTTAAGGTATTAAAAACAGCTTTGGACAACGTCTACCGAGATGCTGAGGGGAACCGCAAAAGAGAGAGAGAGAAAAAAAAAAACTGATTCCTGGGCCTGTAAGACACTTGAGAATAATTTGTTACCCTTGCGTCTCTGTTGAGCTAGTATTACAGTTGGGGACCTGGATGTAACATAGATTGTTGCGTGTCGTATTGTAGGGGAAAGTGGTGATTCGGTGCACCTTGATTATCTGCCTGAATGACTCTATAGCATTCGATAGTCATAAGGGCCGTATTTTGAGTGGCACAGAAGGCTTTGGACCACACCTTCCTTAGCGATTTAGTTTGCATATTGCTCCTTAACTTTCTCTTAGTTGTCCTTCATATCGTTTTAATATCGATATACGATACTTTGCATTAAGAACATACGATTGGATATACGGGCAGTTTGCATTCAGAACACACGATTGGATATACGAGGAGTTTGCATTAATAACATACGACTGGATATACGAGCAGTTTGCATTAATAACATACAATTAGATATTGAAGTGTAATGTGCAGAATTAATCATAAGAGAAGGTGTAACGAATTCCCCCAAAGGTGCCAGGAATACAGCCCTTTACCCTTCAAGTCCGGGGATGTCTTTTTCATTTTAGTTTTTCTCCCTCCTGACGAAATTACTCGGTTTAGGAGACACGTTTCGAAATGGAGTGGTTAGATTTAGCCCAAGTAATCCCCCAGTATGACCTGTGTTCTCATTGGTTAAGAACCCTCTCTGGCATCTCTTCCTTAAGGATTTATTTCTGGATATGGCTGGTTAATATCCCTATGTTCATTATTTAAGCAGAGCATGGTGATATTGAGAGGATTTATATAACCCGAAAAAGGGCAGTAAGGTGTAATATGTAAAATTAACTGTGAGGAAGAGGTGTTAGTTTTGAAGAGTTCTCCTATCCGAGAAGAATACGGGCTAATGTGAGAGGCATTTCTTAAGGTGAATAAAAATCGTCTGGCAGGAGGAACTCTGAACTAAAAAGAACGTCATCCAGAGTCAAGGGGTTAATCCAAAACCTTCTTCTTCCAAGCAGCGCCTTCTGTTGAGCTGCGAAACATATATTGAAGCCGGCGCCATGTTGTTTACCTGTGATGAATTAACTGAATTCTTTTCACTTTCACTTGTTTTATTTAGTGTTTAACAATTAATATTCTATGTAAATATATTAAAAATTAAATTGATATTATCATACGTGAGGCCTGGAACGCTTTCCTTACTTGCGTAATGTAAACAGCATGGCGGGTCCATTTGTGTAGTTGTCGTAATCTCTATGTACAGTCGTCAAACTTTCCACCTGGGCCATCTAGCCGCGAGAGGTGGGCAACGGGTGCTGGCAACAGTGTATGTTTGTTCGTGTGTACATGCTCGACGAAAGTTCGGATCATCAACTCTCTTCGTCCGTAGTGAACCTCAGTCAGAGTCAGAGTTCATCCCATAAATGGCTGGGTACGGAGTTGCCTGGGAAGAAAAATGTCTCAGGAGTAAGGCGGCTTTCCCATCGGCTCAGCCAGTTGCATGAAACTGGTCGCATGGGAAACTGTTGTGTGCCACAGGTGGCGCAGACCAAGGCCAATTAAATAAGACTTTATTAATTTTATAAGGAGGTACTATATATACTGTATATTATGGTATAAATATATACCTTTATATATAGTACAATAACATATACTATGCTTATTTGGCCTTAGTCCGTGCAACCCGTGACACGCAACAATTCCATGCAACCAGTTTCCTGCAACTGGTGGAGCCGGTGGGAAAGCTGCTTAAGATGAAAGCTTGGCATGATGAATGCCAGGGTAGGCGCCGGACGGGGGGGGGGGGGGTTACGTTATTCATACCGCCAGTGATAATACTTGCCGAACTAGTTTTTGAGATCCATTAGCATTCTACTAAATAATTGCATTCTTAACAATACTAAACATTTTATTTTCTATAACATGTTAATGCACTAAATACTTGAATCGCTCCAAGCCTCTCTCTCTCTCTCTCTCTCTCTCTCTCTCCTTATATCAGTAATTCCATATCATAGGGTTATCGCTTGATACCATTATCAGTACAGGTTGAAGAGGAATGCATTTACATAACATCGCGTCCAGTTACCAGTAAGATTACCTGTCATTCACATCATGAATGACACTGACCAATAAACATTAGGATGATGTTCAGACACTGTTAACGGTTGCTTACATCCTCGTTGGTAGTACTTCAAGTAAGTGTTTTTATGTGTTCTGTGGTGCACCACGAAGAGGTAGGAGGCTAAAATACTGTCACCTCAACAGGCAAAGAGTTTATGCATACTCTTGTCGAAGAGGCTATTACATCAGCTATGATAATGACTTACCGTATCATATTTCATATGACTATGGTCATTACAGCACATCTTTGTAGTCCATTCATCTAACGAATGATTGAATTACACATTAGAAGGAAAATTGATTGTGAGCGGTACCGCTTATGTGTGAAGTCACACATTACACGCTCATCGATTATGCACCGAACAACATTATCTCACATTACAGCAAGATGAAGACACCACCTCTCCATCACAGTATGCAAAAGCTTCCAGTCATTTTAAGCACAATTCCTATTGATTCATGAATTGTTGGGACATTTATATTACTATTGCCTGTGATATTACTTATGTGATTGGTAAATGCAACATAAAGAACATGAAATTATCATTACAGGCTGTAACACTGATTTTATTATTTTAAATCCCACGAACCTAGGCGCTTTAGCGCCCGTCGACTCATGACTAACTGACTCAAGGCAGCCTTAACGAACGAGTTTCAGCCTCCGACGTCAACAGTTCCTTATTCCTCCTACTTAGCTTAAATTAATATCCGCCCAATGAGTAATCCTGTAACGATTAATGACCTCACTTATCTAATCATGTCTCAGATCAAGAATGGTATTTCAATAGGTGTAATCGTGACCGGCCCAGGACTGGCCAAATGCGAACAGACACCGGTATCTATTTTTCTCGCGTAAGGGCCGGTCACACGACGGTTCTTCCCCCCAATATTCAGTAGACAATTTTTAGCCATGGGTTGTCATGTAATAATGAAAAAGAATATGTTTATAATTATGTAATATATGTAAAGATGCGGTCTTTTAGGTTATTTTCCTTATTGTTTTCAGTATTAGCATTATCCAGTACTTTCAAGAAGTTCCTTTGAAATTCTATCTGCTAAAATTGTAGACTGAATATTGGGATGAACTCTGACTGAGGTTCAGTACGGAAGACGAGAGCTAATGATCCGAACTTTCGTCGAGCATGTACACACGAACAAACATTACACTGCTGCCAGCACCCTTTACCCACCTCTCGCGGCTAGGTGGCCCAGGCGGAAAGTTTGGCGACTGTACAAGACGCTGCTTCCATGCCTACCGTAGCGTCCCCTGTGAATCTAATCTGGCAGCCCTGCCAAGAACACATACATCTTCTTCCCCATACAGACGCTTCCTCGCTGTTATCAATCAACGTCATGCTTTTTTTCCGTTAATGATCAATAGTCGTACACACACACACACACACACACACACACACACACACACACACACACACACACACACACACACACACACACACACACACACACACACACACACACACACACACACACACACACACACACACACACACACACACACACACACACACACACACACACACACACACACACACACACACACACACACACACACACACACACACACACACACACACACACACACACACACACACACACACACACACACACACACACACACACACACACACACACACACACACACACACACACACACACACACACACACACACACACACACACACACACACACACACACACACACACACACACACACACACACACACACACACACACACACACACACACACACACACACACACACACACACACACACACACACACACACACACACACACACACACACACACACACACACACACACACACACACACACACACACACACACACACACACACACACACACACACACACACACACACACACACACACACACACACACACACACACACACACACACACACACACACACACACACACACACACACACACACACACACACACACACACACACACACACACACACACACACACACACACACACACACACACACACACACACACACACACACACACACACACACACACAGAGACTAGATATGAATGGAGCCCCATCTGGCATCTGGGGATTAGGCAAGCGAAGGTAGAAGGTGATAAACTGTCGATGGATGAGTGCAAGAATATTCATAACCCACATTTAGAAATGTAGTTTATTAGGGATATGAAGCAGTCGGGTGCCATAAAGAAATGAATATATCTAAGTTTAACTCATTTTGGGTGTAGTTGAGAATTTCATTCCCTTGAACAATGCATAGTCACCTCAATCCATTTTTTTTTTTTTTTTTCAGCTTCTGTCCATTGTTTACTTGGTTTTCAAACATTTGTTATTATAACTCCTAAGTCTTTTTCATGGTTTATCTTATGAAGTTGGACATTATTCATGTTATAACTTGCTCTTACATTTTTACTGCCAATGTTTAACGCTTTACATTTATTAATATTGCAATCCATTTGCCATGTTTGGGCCCAATTAAACAGTTGAATAAGATCTCCCTGAGTTGCCTGCCTCTGCAATGCTGTATCTGCTCTGTTACCTATTTTAGTATCGTCAGCAAATTTTAAAATTTTACAACATAATCCGTCATCACTGTCATTTATGTACTGTATATCATAAATTAATAGGGCCTAACATTGAACCCTGCGGCACTCCACTTGTTACGTTTATCCAGTCTGACTCATTTCCACTTATTAAAACTCTTTGCTTTCATCCAGGGAGACAATCTTTGATCCACCCGAGCACACTGCTGCTGAAACCATGCGCATTTAGCATCTGAAGGAGCCTTTTATGTGGAACTTTGTCAAAAGCCTTTTGAAAATCAAGGCAGACAACTTCAACAGATTTAGTCTCGTCGTTCATGGTCAATATATCGTTGAAGAAGTCCAACAGATTCGTGAGGCAAGAGTGATCATTCCGAAAACCATGTTGCGAATCATTGATGAGATTGTTTGTCTATAAATGTTTCACAAACTTCTCTCTGATAATAGTTTCAAACAATTTGCAAACCACTGATGTTAAACTAATTGGGTGGCGGTTTTCTGGCTGTGCTCTGTCGCACCAATTTAATATTGGGGTTACGTTAGCAAGCTTCCATTCATGTGGCATCTTCCTGCTCCTTAGTGATAAGTTTAAAAGTTCAGATAAAGGCTTTGTTATTTCATTCTGTTGTTCCTTTAATACACGTGGTGATATTTTGTCCAGTCCTGGTGTTTTATTCTCTTTTAAATTGCTAATTGCAAGTAGTACATCGCGATCACTAACGGTCACATCATTGATATGTTGCCCTCTTCTATAGAAACTGGGGAAACCACAGGAATCGTACGTATTTTTCTGTTGTAAATACTGACGCGACGAAAGTATTAAGAATTTTTGCCATCTTAGTTTCATTATCAGTGTGCTCTCCGTTATCTGTGATTAAGGGGATTGCTGGAGTTATTATCTTTTTGCTTCTTACGTAGTTTGATGAGTAAGCATGGAAGTTTGAAGTATGAAGCGCTTGAAGGAGTACAGCAGGAATGAAAGTCTGCTGGTTCATTGAAAGCAGTGATAAAAAATTGGAAGTGAGCATGGAAGTAAAAAAGTCGCTGCATAAAAGTATTGTGATCCCCACTCTAGCATATGGAACCGAACCTTTGACCTTGCTGAAAGAACACACGTCAAGATAGAGAGCAGTGGGAATTAGCTATCTGAGAGGAGCATGTGGAGTTACATGGAGAGACTGACAATGAGGAAGCTAAGGGGCTTTGCGGAATGGACGTAAATGTGATAGAAAGCGTTAGGAGAAAAACACTGAGGTGGTTTGGCCATGTGTAGAGGATGGAGAGCGACGCTTATTCGGAGACAGTATTTAAGGGAGGTGGAGAGGGGAGAGAGAGATGGGGGAAGACCGAGGATGAGATGGAGGGATGGAGTAGGGAGGTATATGAGAGGAGGGAAGGAGAGTGTAAGCTGGGAGGATGTCAGCGAAATGGCAGGGGACAAGGCGAGATGAAAGCGATTTGTTTGTGGCCACCCTTTACTGGATTAAGGCTTCTGGTTATATAGATAGATAAACTGCACAAGGGTCATTGAGGCTGATATCCAGTGTTTTCAAAGTCTCAGTCTTCCACTAAATCACAAGCCACAGCAATTATTACTACCCAAGTGGAGACATGAAGGCGTGGTGACATCCCCTGTGTATTGTAGCAGTGCTAAGCCGCGAGACCGGTCAATGCAGTTTAAACCAGGATTTCGATACATAAATATTTTTCTGCCATATACTAATTATTGTTACTTAAATGAGGGTCATTACTTTGGAATATGGTTACCATCATTATAACAGGACATACAATTTGGTATTTTAAATCTTTTAGCTCCATGTTTGAAAATGTATAGCAAGCTGTAAATGTACAGTAGATACTTTTGAAGATGGCTGTGAGAGTATGGTAGATGGTAGAAGGTGAGGAAGATCGAGAACAGTGTGGAGAGGCAAGGTGTGGCGATGTGTGAAGGTGAGTGATGCGGGAAGAGAGATAATTACTGAGTATGAATAGAAACGCTTTGCAGATCCTTTTGTCAAGACTGCCCCTTACATGACGCTGCGTCAGATAATAGACAGACAGATAGGCATATAGCCATAGAGCTTATACACGAGCAAGAATCCCCTCCTACAAGACGATCACTTCCCTTTATCGTTCTCAACTTCCCCTATTAATCGGCATGACCATTGCGTTTCCTTCAGTTTACATGTAAAGCACGTTGACAATCAAGACAGTATGGCCCTTTCAGTTCAATGGCGTTTTTATTATTGCCCTCTCTAGACGATTTTAAAGCAGCTCATAGCTTTCGAACTGTGAGTTCGATATAGTTTTCATTAATCCATTCGGTACGAGAAGTCTCTTAGATGCTGATTAACATGGTCAGGTAGATGGAAAAATAAGTTGAACATCACGTCTTATTCCTGGAAAGATGTTAGCAGATTGCTCAGCTATTTATTATATATCTTATTCATGGAAATTCCCTCACAGTAGAGCAGTTTCTCATTCTATATTTCCTAATGTAAAAGTGTGTAACGAGGCTACACAGTGTTGTTGCTGATGTTTGTACGTGTATTTAGCTTATACACGAAAGTTTCCTCATTGAAGGACAGTTTCAAATGTAAAGTAACTTGGGAGTCACCTACATGCTCATTTTGTTGGCAGAATAATTACAGAGCTCGTTCATGGATATATTCCTTAAGAGGATATAGTTTCAAAGTTCTTCGACCTATGTTTCACGTTGGGAGTCTGGAAACTTTTCCGTTGATTGTACAGTTATCCAGCTTATTCCCGGAAGTCCCCTCATACATGACATCAGTTGCCTATCCTTTACACAAGTTAGCCCTTCCGCCGACCCGACTATTGTGTTTACTGCGGGACTTGTGCCATCCACGAGCCCGAGTGTGGGTGATAGCGGCCCAGACGGATGCTCTAGTTTTGTCTCCCGTACAAGACACAACAGGCCGTTATCTAGTGGACTTAGGAGGCGCCCTTACAGCCTTCTCTTATTTAGTTTGTATGTTCAGGCGAAAAGGAATATTTTGTCTTCTATTCCTCTTCAGCCATCCACTTTACTCTTTGGTTAAGAAGTCACTTTCTTTCTGACGCATTATATTACCAACAAACATCCATGAAAAAATAAACATACTAAATCTTCCCCAGCTTCGGAAGATTAGTCAGCATATTAACATGAGAAGAGGTGACATGTTAATCAAAATTTTTATCCCGACTGTAGACAGAGCTGGCATATTCTGTAGGAAGTTTTATTTGGTTTTTGTTACTATCACAGTGTGCTTAAATAACACCTAAAGGAATAATCAACCAACTGACTGCGGTTTTCCTAACACCTTTCTTTTGTTTGTTTTTACTTTTTTTTTTGTTTAGCACTCACATTTTTTCTCTTTTCATTTTGTATTACGTATATCTTTTAAATATAACTAGATCATAGTATCGTAGGCTTTGATAATTCCACAAGCACCCCTTTCTTGGCGATTTATTTTTTTCACAACAGTCACATATTTTTTCGTATCTCATTTATATATTGCAGTTATGCCACTGTACATGAACAACAAACAAAGGGATATTCAACTCATAACAGGAACTGAATCCAGACCAGTAGAACCAGAGGTTGCACACGCTGCCACTCGACCACCGGAGGCTCAAACTGATTCCCAATATTATATCCATTTAACCATCCTTTGCGGTCCAACTCCGTTTTCTCACTGAAACCATAACAAACAGCAAACTCTCTTCCACCCTTTGAACTATAGGTTTTCATACCCCTCATTTCACATCAATCTTTATTTTTACTTTATTCAACCTACTAACCCTACATTCTCGTGCGCTCTTTAATATGTTCATTTTGGCTTCTCTCTCTTGATTATTAGTACTCGTGCCATTCCAAAGTCTCACAGCCATTTGCTAATAAAGGCACTCACATACCTTCATATAGTTCTTTTGCAGCTTCTATACTCAAGTCTGTATTCCGTATCAAGTCTTCAAAGAACTGCCAATGTAAATCATAACATAAATAAAGAAGAATAAAAAAGAGATTGATCAAAACTTCTACTAAATTTCCCTCCTAAGTAGCATATAAGTAATTGGTGGCAGGAAGAGTGAATTAGATAGGCCGTTATCTTTGCTTCCTTACTAAGTCACCTGCTTTAGAGCTTAATAAATATACTTGGCGGCAGCGATAAAGATAATATATTACCGGTACGCCGTCGTAGTGTAGCGATAACCCGCTGACTGCGAAAAACCTACTTTGTATTTGGTTCGGTTTGGATCGTATTAGGTCACTCTGGAGACTTCTTAACAAATATTTCTTAGCGATTTATTTTGCACATTACACCTCAGTACCTTTAAGTATGTTGTTGATGCAAACTGTGCTGAGATACAAACGATTCTGAAAATAATACATGAAAATGTTACGGTGAAATAAGGAAAATAAATAGCATACGAATAGGTGCTACGAATCCTTCTGTGTCGGTACAAAATACTACCGCCCTACTTGAGTTAATTTTGCAGTGCATAGGAATAACCCGGGGCAACGTCAATGCTATAAAAATATATAAATAAATAAAAATACTATTGATTTTTTTTTTTTTTGCCTATAAGTAGCCACAGCGCCACTGTAACACCTTGATATCGATTCATGCTGTCCCCTGATTTATTTATTTATTTACTTATTTATTCGGAAAACCATAGCACTTAATGAGTGGGAAGCCACCTCCATTCAATTCCTCTATCATGAAAGGTCTCTTCCAAAGCTGACTCAAATTGTCAGATGGCATGAATACTACTACTGCAACTACTACTACTACTACTACCACTACTACTACTACAACTACTACTACTACTAGTAGTAGTAGTAGTAGTAGTAGTATCAATAATGATAATTCATGGCAAATAATAATAATAATAATAATAATAATAATAAAAATAATAATATTAATAACAATAATAATAAATACTACTACTACTACTACTATTTATTATTAACAATAATAATAAATACTACTACTACTACTAGTAGTAGTAGTAGTAGTAGTAGTAGTAGTACTACTACTACTACTACTAATAGTAATAATAATGATAAGAATGACGATAATAATAATAATAATAGTCTGGCCATGGCCTGAAAGAGGTTAAAGATTTCCTGTCTTATATCACCTAAGGACAGACGATTTTCTTTACTTCGCGGGCGATTTTATTTAGCTCACAGAAACTACCCGCAGCTTAAGGATTAGTGTCTAATAACCCACCTAAGAAATCCAGCTTGTGTGTGTGTGTGTGTGCTTCTTAATATCCCTGGGCGATTTTATCTATCATTCTGTCTATTTGCCAGACATCTTAGTCCCCTAAGGAATGGCGTCACACAAATCACCTCTACGTCGCTCTGTTCCCTGCCAATTGGCTGCCCTCCCTCCAACTCACAATTCCTTCTCTCCATCTCTCCACCTCATCCTTTCATCCCATCCTTGGTCTACTCCTCTCCGCTTCACCTACACACACTCTTCTAGTCAGTCTCTCATTCTCCATTTTCTCCTCATTTTTATAACTGTGGGGTTTGGATATAGCTGCCCTTAACCTGCTTTTACTTGATGTCTGTTCAAAGTCGGAGGAAATGTTTAGAGGCAGCTGGAGTAATTAATAAGAAAGAAAGTGACGCTGGATTTGTGGCGCTGAGAGAGAGAGAGAGAGAGAGAGAGAGAGAGAGAGAGAGAGAGAGAGAGAGAGAGAAAAAAAAAAAAAAAATTATATTCTTACCCCTTCCTAACGAGAGGTCACTCCTGGAAATCTAAGCAGAAGTAGAAAGGAGACTTAATCATAAGAACACCAAACAAAAACTAAATCAATGTATTATATGGAGTTAATGCTTTTAATTTACTTTTCACTATAACAGGTCGTCCGTATACTAAAAAAATAAATACATATATAAAAAATGACCTGGATGTAGAAAAAAATATCGAATGGATAATATTAATCTTTGTGACACCGTTGCATTTTTATTTATTTTTGCTGGTTTCAGAAAGGTGTGTTCAGTTTAAGAGACTTTTGGAACTGGTGGGGGTAGATGTAGCCTTCGTCGACACCTTCAATAATAGAGGCTGTTTCCAGATAAAGTAAAATGATTTGGTGATAGATATAGTAAAAAATACGAAGCCGGATTGAAAGGGCACACACACACACACACACACACACACACACACACACACACACACACACACACACACACACACACACACACACACAGTCTTTCCATTGAAGGGGTCACTGGGGACTATTTCTAACTCGTAAGCTGCTTCAATTCGTGGGAGTCAGTTCTGTGTACATTGGCGGTGTAAGTCGACGGAAAGTTGTATTTGCTTTTCCTAAATATTCTACGGAGGAGTGAAAATTAAATGGGGAGGACGGGATGAATTGGAACAGCAATGCGTAGCGAGGCGGGGCGGGACGAGCACACCCGGTGAAGTTTATGAATGCTAGAGTATATCTGGGAACTGGGCTGTCCGTCATCATTCGCTAATGATTTTCAGATGACTAGCTACAAGGGCTTTAACCAAATGGTCCTGAACTCCAGAAATATATTAATTTTGTGCTTGTTCTTGCAAATTTCATAAGGGGTAGCAGAAAATGAGTACACTGATGGGAGATCAAAGGGAACTGGCGAGGGTGATGGTTTGTTGTAGAGGCAGGATGGGGTAGTAAACGCTGTTAAATGGGTGTCGTTGGTTGATCGGTAGGGACGTGGTGAAAATTTTTAACCAAGCTTTCTCCCAGAACAAAAGCAAGAACATACGCAAGTTTTATTTCCGTACATGGGACAGTTGCGAACACAAATACTGCTTCACTTCATTACGATAAGTAGACGAGACAGTGACCTATTACTTAGCATCTAACAAAAAATTCCGAATATTACGTAAGTCTTTCAATCTGGGGGGGAATGAAAGACGAAGCACTATTAATGTCTGCAACTGTGCATCTGCCGCCTTACGAAGCAAGGTAAAAAGATTTTTGCCATCTCTAGACTCCTTCAGCGAATGTTGATTATAACCCAGTCCATGCACAGTTATTCACTTCACCTGAATGTTCGTAATTTGCCTGTGTAAATACCAATTCTAAACAACGATATTGTTGCCAGCAGAAAACATAAGTAATTCAGTTTTCAAAGTTCTGGGAATGGCCGTGCCTCTCTCGTCTGTTTACTCTCCGGGATCGTTCAGGCAACCCGTTAGTGTCGCCGGCAGGGCTATTGGCAGACTTTTGGAGGATGAGAGCCACTTTATTGCAGGGGATGGAACTTTCATTTTATTACCGCATCGTAAGGTTGTCAATACTGGCTGCTTCAGACGTGCACTTTTCCCTGTATTTACAAGCATATACCCAGAAGTACAGTAATTTGAAATGATATTTAATTATATTTATGAAAACGATAAATATAAACATTGAGGAGTCAATCGTGTGTGAACAGCGTTGGTAGGATGAGATAACAAGGATAGAAGGAGAACTACATGATAAGGGTTTGGAAGCCTCTATTTAAGCTGACAGTCAACCGCTTGACTCAGGTAGATGTACACAAAACTGAACAAAAATAAACAGAATAAAATTATAATAAACACAAACTGTTAGATTTGAGAGACGGAGCCATGATTCCAGATGCTTCTGTGGTGTGGATGATTGTGTGGCCCATTTACGGGCCCTGCAATTACACCTCACCTCATCGTTTGATGGAAAGGAGGGTCAGGATGGTGTTGATGATTACCAGTGTATTTTATCGTACAGGCTGCATCTTTTATTTCCACACTGATTGGTTTCTCAACACTAATTGCATTGCAAGGTCGTTTTCCTTCGTTTACATTAGTTTTAGGATGTTAATAGTCCGTTGTGAGTTCTTTTGACCCCTTCAGTAATGAAAAGTCTTTTTTCTGCTTATGCAAGCTTATCCTATTTGAATGATTACACTAAAAAGATCGTAAGATCAATTTCGTAGTGAAAGTGCTAATCAACAGCCTTTCACCCAGCCTCTTTACACCATCGTATAGCTCAGCACATTTAGGCAAAGTTTACACCTTCGACAGAGCTCATTCACTAAGCTTCACAGAGTTTGGCATTATATTTCTCTTTTTTTTTTCCTGCGTGGTTACTTTCTTCTTTCTTTAATATTTCCAGATAAACACTCTAGTTTTAACACTTTAGACTATTTGATGCACTGCGAAGGTATGTATTATCGTCTTCCTGTACCCCTTTCTGTCGTTATTTTATGGATAATTTTATTATGGTTACTTTCATTTTTTTTCTTAATCTTAACGGAACTCTGTGACAGAGGCGACGTGATATAATCTCCATTAGCTCCTCGTGTCAGAGAATGCCTTTTTACCTGCGTCGCCAGGTGCAGGATGCAGAAATACGTTAGGACACATAAAATGGTAGCCCTGCCTGACAAGTTTGTGCATAATATTGATCATGTAACATTGCAGTCATATATAATTATAATGCTGGCACCATGAATATTGTAAATAAATACTGACCGTTTGCAGGGGTTATTAACGATGAACGATATCCTTCTGGTTAATGTCAACCGATGTATCATTCAAAGTGACATCAATACAAGCCAAAAGACAAAACACTTTTCGCAACGATGGACTCTACACTCATTTTTTTTGTTTGATATTCGAGCAATACTGCTGAATATCAATAAATGATTAAGTGGATGAAAAGAAAGATTATTAAGGAGATATATACACTGAAACATTAGTACAGAAATGGCTACAAATAATCTTCACAGGCACTGATATACAAACACCAGTGATAACATCATCCTGACTCCCGTCACATGATTTCTCTCGTCATAGAAATGCTCCTAACACGTGAAATTTAACTTCAGTACCATTTTTCTGAATGTTACCTGTTTTCAAGTAATTATTTTTCGCATGTTCTACTGTGGCTTCTGACTAAATTGTTCTATGCACCAAAACTCGCCTCAGTAATATTCAGCTTCACAGCTTCGTCGACGCACATGTTTGAACCACTGAACACAAGCCCCAACTCCCCACCCATTAAGACCCCTTCACCCTTCCCCATCACACTCACGCTCTTCCCACTTGCTAACTCCGCCCCTTTCTAAGGAAAGATTTAGGCGCCATCTCTTGACTGGCAAATTTCCTAAGTCAGAGGACTTTAGTCTTAGACTGTAATGTACAGTACATGTATGGTATAAGTGACTTCTAGCAGACTGAGTCCAAAGTACCATAGTAATTCAAATATATAGTATTTGTAGGCTGTTATGTTATGTCAGTTATGTAATTTTCTTGCTGTAGTTCCCATAGGTGTTAAATCTATATTAACTACCTTACTGCATGCTCAGTAACGTAGTACGTATACATGATTTTCTAAACCAAGCAGGAAAATGTGTGCAGCTCTCTGGGATTTTTGGAAGCAGGCAGTGAGATGACGAACGACTCATTCCGAGTTGAGACAATCAGACACTAGCAGCTGCCACAGTCTCCCGTAGTTTACATATCACCTCTGGCTGACACGTTTCACTTCGTCAGTTATCTACTTACACGGTGTCCTTGACAAAAAACATTACTTTCTTTCATCATTCGATATGGGGAGATGCCCACAGTAATATATCCTTGAACTGGTTTTAAAATCGTATTCTCTTGATGCAGTGCCATCATTAGATTTCATATACATTTCAATTTCCAGCATAACACTCATTATCATGTATATTACCACCTTGTATAAATGCATTATGTTTTATTCTGGTAATATTAATCTGCACTGACTAATCAGATAAACTGAAGCTTCATATTCATGTTACCGTATATTACTGTAACCAGCAAAACGTCTTAGGCGGCGAGGTACGAGCGAGGCCATTTAAATCCGAAAGCATTGAAATGTCGCCTTACACCCCGAGGATGCCTAGAGTATATTGATGGCTATCTACTTACCAAGTTTCATGCCCTTACCACAAACTGTCTGGCCTGTGGCCCTCTTTTGAAGATTTTCGTCATGCTGCACTAGGCGCGTGTCACGTGCCGTGTGCACTGCCTGGGTGTGATGAAACCTGTCAAAAACAAATCTTAAAGAATTAAAACCACGCAGTGATCGGCCCTGTGGTTGCTGAGATACAAGCTTCTCAAAAGCTTTACGGTCGGGCCGGGTCGGGCCGGACCGGGTCTGGCTGCTCATATATGAGAAAATGCCACTACTTGACGACACTCTCGAGGGCAGTAATTTAGTGATAATTTTGATATTACGTTCTTTTCTCGCTCTTGTAAGTATTTTGACCTTTTCCATTTTGAAGTGAACTACGTTTAACCAAATTTAATCACATTCGTTGTCTCTCACTAGTACATCCTTTTCTATCTCTTACTCGTGTCAAATGTATTTTCTTTCTCTATGATCATACGATCTATGAACACCAACTCTTCTGTCCTCAAAGTACTAAACTTTTTTGCCCCAAACCTTCATTTTTTTTTTCCAAGCCAGTCTACCCTTCCTGCATAGACAACAGTCCCGTTTCCACTGCTCTAACTCAGGGCTCACATGCATTTGTTAACGAGGGCATTAAATTACCTTCTTGGCAGTTTTATACCCATTTTTATCGTTCGTATCAAGACAGTTATAGTACCACCTTTGTTTCTTTCGCACGCCACTCTTTCCACAGTTCGTTCACATTTCCCTATCTTCTCTACTACTTCATCAAGTAAAGCAACAAATGATACTGAAAGTCATCCTCCCTTTAAGCAATCATCACTTATAGCCTTTGACTTAATTGCCTCTCGCAGACATTCAAAGCAATGAACCGTTCTGCAAAGTTACAAGTCGTATTTAATAAGCATCCCTATTATATGCTATAATAAGAAATCCTTTATATTTTATCTCATCTAGTCTTTAGACTCTTCCCTAACTCTTCTCATGTCTCTTATAACTCTTTACCTCCCGGACATCACACAGCCATATTTCACCCCAGCACTGTAGAAGACTTCCATAAGTACCCACCGTTTCTTCTGTCGTTTTCATGATCTGTTAATATCTTAAATATCTGTCAGAAATAGACACCGGCAGATGACATTTATCGCAGAGCACAGAAACGAAGGACAGTTACAGAGCAGCAGAATGGTAACCATGAGATAGTGTGAAAGGAAGAGGTACGTAACAAACAAAATAAAGATCAAAATAACACCCAATACGCAGAGGTTAAAAAGCTGGCGACTCTTTGTCCTGCAGTCGACTTAAGTACGTAGCTGCTGAGACCCAGCAGTTTTTCTCCGTGCTGCACACCTTTTCTTGTCACCACTTCGGCTCTAATATCCACCGCCCATACTAAATACATGCTGGGGATACCTGCCTGAAGACTGGTTTGGTATTGCGTGGATTCTTTTTTTTTTTTTTTTGTAACCTGCTGCGAGATCATGTGAAAGATCAGAAAAGTATGTTTCAATAACACTGAAAGCATCAAACTGTTCCCTGCCACAGCCAAGATCGAAATCGCGTCCTTTCGAACAACAGACCGCTTCTCTAACCACTTGACCACAACCCTGCACTAGCCACAACCCGAGGAGGCCGGGGCAATACCCGCAGATTACTACAATGTTGTTATCGTATTTTAGGCCCGGGAGTCTAATAATGGTGGAAGGGAAGCATCACGTCGACGTAAAAAAGAATTTGCGTGGAGTTAAGGCGGGGTGCGTAATCCCAACAAACGTGGTGTCTGGCCGGAACTCACCTCGGCTCGGGGGTAATACTGCGAATTATTGCCCAGCCTCAGATGGCGCTGCTGCTGCTGGGGCCTATGTGGATCCTGTTCCTTGTTGCTTTTCCCTTTAGCACTTTTTCTGTTGCTTCTTGATATTTCCTTCTACGTGTAGCAACCACTTTTTTTCTCTTTCTGACTACCACTCTTCTCCCTGTACCTCCTTGCTCCGCTTCTCCCTGTAGCCCCTCTTTCTCCTTCTCTCTGTAACCTCACTTCTCTTGTCTCTGTAGCCCTCCTGACTATTCTTTTTTGTAGCCTGTTGTTCTTCGCTTGTCTCTGTGGCCCGTATTTCACATTGTTTTGTATTCCTTCACGATCATTCTATTCTGTAGTCATTTATGATCTTTACTTCTCTCTGATAGCTCTACTTCTCTTCACTGTAGATTTTTTTTTTTACTGCTTTTTTTCTGTAGCGGTTTGATCTTTCTTCTGTTTCATGCCTCTAATTCTCTTCTCTGTTTAGCCTTTGCTCATACTGCTTTTTTTTCTGTAGCAAACTGATCTGTTCTTCTCCCCATAACCGCTACTTCTTCTCTGTTTGTATCCCCTCCTGACTTAATTTCTGTAGCTCCGTTCTCATCTCTCTGCAAAAAATGTTTCTCTTTTCCTTGAAACCCTTCCTGACTACTCTTTTGTGTATCCCAGTCCTTTTCCCTTTTTCCTTTCCTCATTACTCTTTTATAACCACCTTTCCTTCCTCACCCCCATCTCAAACTTCCTCTTTCCGCCCATTTCTTCTCGTACCCTATGCCTTCTCCTCACTGTAGGTTCATAGTCCCTTCCTGTAGTCTGATTTCTTTTCTGTGGCCTCATTCTCTTGTCTGCTGCTCTTTTGTCTCCAACGTCCACCCCTCTCTCTCTTTCACAAAAGTTAAAGTTTTCTATTGTGCCATCTAGCTCAGTTCATTAGGCCTGTTTTTTTTCTGTCTGTGCTCTCCCCCTCACGATAAAACAAACAACACTCGAATGTCCGCTTTAGAATGACTTTGTTGAAACTGGCTTTACTTCCAGGTCACTCAAATGAAAAGTCAAAGGTCACAGTCACAACGTTCTCTTGTTCTATTTTTCTGCTGTTAGACTTTTGTTTCGAGTAAATGTTTTCTGATCGTGGCAGTTTTCAATAACACCAAGTTTTTATATTGTGTTCTCGCCAGCAACTAAAACATTATAGATGGGGGGGGGGCAACCTTTATAGTATCATTTAAGAACTGCCATACTGCATATTGTGAGATATCAGTTATCGTCATATTAGCCAGTAGTGAGAGCTAGGATGGGAGAAGTCCAAGCATAACTCTGATTATTATTATCACTTGCGTCCTAAGGCGCCAGGTATATGAGAGCAATGCAGGCTTACCATGTTTTGCTGGGGAAAAGGTAGAGTTAACATCTTCAGTGGACTATTATTTTGACAGCATCCACTCCGATGGGCTTATTCTCTCATGGCCAGACCCCACCTCAGCGACATTTCCAACCCATCCCCCCCCCCCCCTTTTTTTGTCACCTATGCTCGTTTCATTAGCTCCCCCCCCCCCACATTTTCATTTTTAAAAGACGCGTTGAAATCCTCATTGCTTTCAGTTCATTAATCACACAACACTAATAATCTCAGGACATACTTCCCTGCTGACCGGAATTCCAACACATACCATTCGCTCCTTTTTATTACATTTTGCGGATCCATGGAGTGACGCGGGTCACGCGATCGACTTACACAGTTTTTGTTGTTGTTATTATTATTATTATTATAATCTTTGTTATTAAGCTT
Source organism: Coenobita brevimanus (assembly GCF_032717465.1). Taxonomy (NCBI): domain Eukaryota; kingdom Metazoa; phylum Arthropoda; class Malacostraca; order Decapoda; family Coenobitidae; genus Coenobita; species Coenobita brevimanus. The sequence continues at coordinate 11,192,453 of NC_137055.1, read as the reverse complement.
CGCCATATAAATGGCGAAGCTTCCTGTTTTCATCAGTTCAGTATTATTATTACCATCATTTTTCCTAGCAGTTTTGTTTTTTCTTCGATCTTGATGACATTATACAGAAGATACCCTAGGGTAACCCAAGTCCTTGCTCCAAATATAACTGGCCTTGGCCTATTTTTGAAGGTGATATACTCATTTTTATTCGAAAAATTGCATATTTGAAACTGAAATATCTCAGAAACTAATTAAGATACAGCTATTTGGTTGAAAATCCTATGATAAAAATGTTTGCTGAACAATTTTGGCTTAATTTTTTGTCATTTAGCCTAGTGGAAAGTACCGAATTGATATCTGCTCAGTGTTTTTTCTTTGCAACAATTTTAGAGAAAACCACCAAAGCTTTAAAGCTGTAACTTTCCAGATATATCGGTGTGATTCCTCGTATCATCTAAAAGGAATATGGTTACAGTTAAACACACATTTAGCTACTTATTGAAACAAACGTACAATTTACACTTGATTTCCTCGACACCTTTATCTTCAGATCATTTTATGTTACCCAAGAAATTATCTTAGAGTCTTCACATTTTTAATTTTTTTTAACATACCCTATATGACACATGGCTGAGCTCCCCTGTTGTGGTTACACAAGAAGAACAGGTAACTAGGTACTATTATTATTGTCATTAATTCATTATCCTGGTGCAAAGGCCATGTCGTTCACATTATGTCACCAGATTTTGTGCATACTGTTGGAAGTTAGGGCTCAGAAGGGACAAACAAATTTTAAAAGGTTTTAATGATCGTTATTCACTATATGTCATTACCATGTCATGCATAATGACATCCCTGCACCCACCGACACACCCATGTAACTAAATGCCATCCTCTTGATAATAACTATGAATATTAGGTGATACGAGGCAATGATTGATTATGTGTGTGTGGATGAAAGGATGCGAAGATGTGTAATAGATGCAAGAGTTTATAGAGGTTGGGGGAGTGGACTTTCTGACCACTACTTGGTGGTGGCCAGAATTAGAATCCAAGTAAGATGGAGGAATAGAAGAAGGGAAAGACGAGAGGAAGGAGTAGTTGCAAGGAGAGTGGAAAGGTTACAAGAGGATGAGAAAAAGGCAGAGTATAAGAGAGAAGTGGAGGAACGATTGGGCAAATATGAATTGGAGCAGATGGGAGACGTGGAAGGTGTGTGTACGATATTTACAGAAGAAATATGTGCAGCATGTGATGTGGTGTGTGGAAGGAAGAGAAGACGGAGGGGGGTGCAAGGAACAGCGTGGTGGACTGAAGAGGTGAAACAGGCTGTGGAGCAAAAGAAGAAAGCATACAATGAATGGATGAGAAATAGGGGTGTGGAAGAAGTTGAGAGGCGGAAGAGAGAGTTATATGTAGAAAGAAAGAGAGAGGTGAAAAGATTAGTAAGAGAGAGTAAGAAGAGAGTGGATGAGGAATTTGGAAGGAATTTGAGTGTAAAGTGGAGGGACTGTAAGAAAATGTTCTGGAAAGAGGTGAAAAAAGTAAGACAGGGTGGAAGTGAAGTTAGCAGGGGAGTGAAAGATAAAAATAGTAGATTACTAGTGGAGAAGGGAGAAAAAGTGAGCAGATGGAGAGAACACTTTAAGGAATTGTTGAACGTAGAGGATGGGAGTAATGCAAGTATAAGTGGCTGGGGAATGGCTGGGAGAAGGAGAGAGGTGAGAAGACAGGAAGAAATCAGTAGGATAGAAGGTGTGGAAGCAATGAAGAAAGTTAAATCGGGGAAAGGCCCAGGAATTGATGGAGTGTGTGGTGAAATGCTGAAGCATGGGGGAGAGATAATAGAATGGATGTGGAAGATGTGCAGATTGGCCTGGGAGGAAGGTAGAGTCCCGGAGGATTGGAAGTCAGGTATAATTATTCCCTTGTACAAAGGAAAAGGGGAAAAAGAAGTGTGTGGTAATCATAGGGGCATTTGTCTTCTTAGTATAATAGGAAAAGTGTATGGTAGGATACTTATTGACAGTAGGGTAGGGCGAATCTCATTTTTTTTCATTAGCAGTTGTTTTCTGAGGCAGAATTGGATGCTGAATACGAATCTGACAATGATTTTTTTTCCAAGACAATTATTTAGGTCAGTAAAATGGCAATTTTCAAAATGGCATCCAAAATGACAGACCAAAATTATTAGAGGCAACACCTTAAAGGTACCATATCGTGTAATATATCTTTTCCTATGCTTTGGGGGTTGCAGAATCCATATCTGAGGTTAGTTTTGTTATTGTATCATTCCAGAATGAGTTTGGATACCATGGATGCCGACAATTCACAGCCGAGTATGACGGAAGAGTCAGAATCTTCATCAAGAAGAGACACTGAACCTTCTACACCATCTTCATCTGTCAAAACAAGGAGTGATACTGGCTCAAAAATTCTCCTAGATGTGAATTACAAGGAAGAATCAAAATTTGTTTCTAAACTCAAACTACCAAAAGGTGAACATCTAATAGGACGGATGATATATCTATGTTCTGTGAAACCGGGGAAGAAATCATTATCACAAACTGAGGCCAGCAAAGTAGTAGCTAAGGAAGTATATGACTGGATCTCCAAAAATGTCTATCCCCTCTTAGAAAAGAACATTGCCAACAGAATTAAGGCAGATTATACTGCATTCAACGAACTAGTGAAGCAATTCCGCATGTGAAGTACAAGAAGAGTGATGGATGGTATGCGAAGGTGAAGGAGTTCAATCTAAAAATGACAAAGAATGCTTATGATGTAAGAATTAATGATAAGGGTTATCAGAAAAAGCTAGAGGAACACCATGGTGTCCGCATGAAAGATGACGATGAGAAATTTTACAGAGACAACTGCCATGGTAGTTATGTCGCCACATGCCAGCCTACTGTCTCAAGAAAATGGGAGAAACAGGCAAAACGAGTGGCAGATCGCAGAGACTCAAATGAAAAGAAGCGAGCAGAAACTAAACACTCATTAGAAAATGAGAAACTGGCCAGAAGAATTAGCTATGATGAAGCTGTTGCTCCAGGTGTCAATGATGTTGAGGATCAGGAACCACCAAGTAATGTCTCCTGTGATCATGGAACTGGACCTCAAACCCGAGCTAGCAAGAAAGCTCAATCAGCACAACAGTCGGTATCAGAAGCACCTGACTTCCCACAGATTCCTGTAAGAACAACCTGGAAGAATATTGATGAGAGAATATTACGATGTACTATTCAGTGTCTTGCTGACCACAATGTGAGCAGAAATGATGTAGCTGGAATAATTATTAAAACTGCCAATATCATCTTTGGTCAAAACTGGACTCTCCATTCAACATTGGATGATGACAATAATGTTAGCGATGATAAGACTGATTGCGAAGATGAAGGCAGAAATGACAATAATGAAGATGGTGATAAAAAAAGACGAAAATCACCCATAGATCTCACATATGTGTTTCCATCAAACCGCTCAATAGACAGGTACCTAGAAGATGCATCTTATTGAAATCTCCACATGGTGGCAGACTATCTTCTGAACAAAGATGATACTGATGTGGTGACTATTGGGTTAGATGATACTACAAAGGCTGCTGGGCACAGATCTTTCGACGTAAAGACTGATCATATAACCATCACTGGTCCAAACAAACCTAGAAAGACATTGACAACCGGTTATCAAGAAAATGTTAGCCATGCTGGAGCTGAGGGTGCCAAAGCTTATGAATTTAAACTGAAGTGTTTATCAGTTCTGGTGGAGTGCTCAGTTGATGAAATAATGTCAGGAATTGACTTCTGGATGACAGATAGGGCTGGAGATTGTGGGGCGCCCCTCGAGGAAATTGGTGTAGAATCTGAGAAAGTACTGACGTGTTGTGCCCATCTGATACTGGGAATAGACCACGCATGTGATAAAGTGTTTAAAGCAACTGAGAAAAAGATCGGAGTGCAGAAATTACTTGAACTATCTGCAGGGCACAAAGCATTTTCATCTTCTTCAACATCTATTCATACACTCGGTCAAATTGCCATCTCAAAACTGCTTTCACCAAGCCATGCTAGTCATTCAGTTCAATCTTCAATGAATATAAAAGCTGGATGGACATACAGGGAATAAACCATGCTGGGTTCAAAGGTTTTTGTGCCAATCGGTTTGGTCGCATTGCTGAAATAGCCAAGGAATTCACAGAAAGGCAGCAGTCAATCATAGACTTCTTTGATGCAATTGTTGATAAGAAAGCCAACAAACTGGTAATGACTGTTGCTACCTATATTCAAAATGACTGGTTTGTGATGTGTTCAGAAGTGTACACAGAAATCTGGGAGATGCTGATCTTTCCAGTCATGAAGTTGATGGGTATAGATCAAAAGCAGTCTGAGGCTCAGGTTGCACCTTGATGGAGTACTGTAACTTGTAAGGGACTTTTTCAAGACAAAACTGCAAGAAATAGTCCAAGAAGGCTGAAGTAGACACCAGCACAGGACGTGGACGATTAATGTTTGCTCTGCTGGGCGAAATAACAGACACTCTGAAACGTCAGCTTGGAGAAATGCAGTTTTTCTCTCCAGTTCTCAGCCCTGACTCTAGTGAAGTATGCTCATCAGTGAATCCTAACATGGAATATGCTCCACTGACAAACTTAGGAAGTGAAAGTGAATTTGCTAAATTAGATAATCGAGTGAAGATCAGTGGTGGAACCACATCCATTCAGACCCTTTCGACGAAAAACGTTGTTGCTACAAACGCGTACTTGGTAGACTCTGATTTCTCAGAGATGGACAAGGAAGAGAAGAGGAGCCAATGGATGTGGGCCAGACATTCCAAAGAGGTGAAAGAAGTGAGGAAGATGGAGGCTGACTTCCTTGCTACTGTGAAGCAAGCTAAACGACTAGCACTATTAAAGAAAGAACAGCTGAAGAAAATGAAAAATGTGAAAACTCTGGAAATTTTGGAAAAGTGCAAGGTTCATGGCGGTCCCATCACCCCCAGTGGAATAGAGTTACTGAAAACTCTGTCTGAACGAGAACTGTTGAATGAAATTTCATACTTGAGACTTACCATTGCTCCTGATATAAGTCAGCGTCGCCGAGTGACACTGGACAACGGAAAGTATAAAATGGAAAAGTTTTCAATTGTCGAACTCCAGACTTCGATTCAAAATGCCATCAAACCTGAGAGTGAACTAGGAAATGATATTAATGAACTCCTGAAATCAGTGTTCTGAGCACTCTTGAATGTTTTGTCAACACATGAGTAAGAAACTTCAACTTTATTAAATTTTATGGTTAAGCAATCAATTGCCTCAGTTGCATTTTGCCTTTTTTGAGTATTTTTTTCACCAATATTGGTAATAAAGCCATTGTAATGGTATATGGATGTCTTGTGTGTTATTTTTGACGTTTTCTGAGTTCCCTGACCCTGAAAACACTTAGATATACATATTGCAAGCCAAGTGTGGAAAACAATTGCAGTTGATATTCATAATTGCACAATATTTTGTCCGCCATTTTAAAAATGGCAGATTTACTGCCCTAATTAGTACTCGTAGGTAAAATTTCTCACCAGATTTGAATTTTTTGACCTATTTTGCCTATAAAAACATCTGCTCTTATTGGAATTTGCAAAAAATGCTATTGTTTGCCCTACCCTATTGACAGAGTTAGAGAAAGAACAGAGGAATTAGTTGGAGAAGAACATGGAGGCTTTAGGAAGGGAAGAGATTGTGTAGATCAGATATTCATTCTTAGATCTTTAGTGGAAAAGTTTCTAGAGAAGGGAAAGAAGTTACATGCGGCTTTCATGGATTTGGAGAAAGCATATGACAGGGTGGATAGACAAGGATTGTGGAAAGTGTTAAGAATATATGGAGTAGATGGGAAGTTGTTGAATGCTGTGAAGTGTATGTACGATGGTGCGAAGGCAGCAGTGCGTGTGGATGGTGAACTAAGTGAATTTTTCTCTTTGAAGGTTGGGTTGAAACAGGGATGTGTCATGTCTTCATGGCTGTTCAATCTGTACATGGATAGGGTAATAAAAGAGGTACAAGGTAGGGTAGTGGATGTTGGAGTGGCCCTGGTGAGAGAGGATAGTGTTTGGAAACTCCCTGTACTGTTGTTTGCAGATGATACTGTGTTGTTGAGTGAAGACGAAGGGGAGCTGCAAGGCTTGGTGGATGAGTTTGGGAGAGTGTGTAAGAAACGGAATCTAAAGGTGAATGTAGGGAAGAGTAAAGTGATGGTCTTTGAGAGAGGTGAAGTCAGTGAATGTACAGCGAGGTTGGATGGTGAGGAATTGGAAAATGTGAGTACGTTTAAGTACTTGGGTAGTGTGATGAGTAAGGATGGAGGTTTGGAGGGTGAAGTGCTTGAAAGGGTACAGCAAGAAAGAAACGTTGCTGGTTCTTTGAAAGCAGTGATAAGAAACAGGGAAGTGAGCATGGAAGTGAAAAAGTTACTACATGACAGTATTGTGATACCAACTCTAACGTACGGAAGTGAAGCTTGGACGTTGTTGGAAGGACACAAGTCAAGAGTGAGAGCAGTGGAAATGAGTTATTTAAGAGGAGCCTGTGGAGTCACATTGAGAGACAGGCTGACGAATGAGGATATAAAGGAGCGTTGTGGTGTTGATGTGGATGTGATAGGAAGCGTTATGAGGAACACACTGAGGTGGTCTGGCCATGTGGAGAGGATGGAGGGTGAAAGACTGACGAAGAGAATGTATGTGAGTGAGGTGGAGGGGGGAAGAGGGAGGGGGATGCCGAGGATGAGATGGTGGGATGGGGTGGAGAAGTATATGAGAGAGGGGGGTGTGAGTTGCGAGGAGGGCAGTGAAATGGCGGGGGACAGGGCGACTTGGAGGCGATTTGTTTGTGGCCACCTCAAACGGGATTGAGGCGTCTGGCAATGGAATAGTGTACAGTACCTATCACATTTAACACGTCCAGTAGGACATGCATGTTTCCATGGCTGTATTCGGCATCATCATCCATAACACTGGGCATATTAGATTTCATTATACTGTATGTTTCATATTGTAAGGCTAAACCTCATATCACGTAAGTATGCATGAGCAACTGAATCCGAGTCGCAGATAGAAGATACAATATGCGCCGTCGCAAGCAAACTGCCATGAACTTATATGAGAATTACTATACATCTGAGGTATTGCCAGTATTCAGACTGAGCCAAGTGAGCTACACGCACACCCCACGATGCTTGTGACAAGCACTGGTACTTTATTTCCTAGTCTGTTAACATTGTGCAAGAAAGAAAAATGATTTATATTTGTATTATTTCAGCTGTTAAGTTGCTGATATGTTCTTGAAAGGTTTTTAAAATAAGCCTCTGTTTAACAACCATTGTTCATTAGTGGCATAAATAATTCATAAGCTAGGCTTTCTGTGAGGTCCCCTAAGAAAAAAATAGTTTTGTATTATAAAGCTATCAACTCTCTTTTACGTTTCTGCAATGCATTTGATAACCTAACCTTTCTGTATCCTCCATTACTCATTAGTGGCACAATTACTGTTCATTGTGAGCTCTTTGTGAAGCGACCTATCACCGGGGGTAAGGACGCCAGGGCCCTCCATCATTGCCAAGCATCCCCGCCGCGCCAGTCATTACGGGGATAATGGTTGAGAGTGTGAGATGGAAGACGTGTTACCGTCACCAAGATGAAAACTAGCTGGCTCTGCTTGTCAGCTCGGCCCAGGGATCATCGTCACTCATCTTCTTGGCAGGTAAACAACAGAGGGTCATGTTTATGAAGGCTCCTAACGATTTTCTAAAACACCGAGCTCTTATTACGGATTGTTTGTTCTTCACAGTCACGTTAACCCGTCATGTCCCAAGCACTTTCGCACCTCTGACACCCCCCAGTCCCGAGCATTTTTGGAAAAAATTTTTTTTGGCTAAAATCTCCGCTTTTGGTGAGAAACATCGAAAATTCATAGAGAAATCGCTCACCTGAGGTTTAAAATACTCGATACAGGTAGGAGTACCTCCTTACCTTACAGGGTTTTCTATCAGGCTGGCTGCAAAGAAAACGAGTTCTATGGGAGGATAACTATTCCACACCACTCATAAACGGTATTTATTTATTTATTTGGTGCGAATTTATGTCATACGAGAGTACATTGGTTTTCAAACAGTAATATAGGCATTATAAGCATTGTTTCACTCACTAATTCATCACCATTCCTGACCTTCTTTTGCCACATTACCTGATCATCATTTCTGACTGTTTCTTCCTCTAATGCTATGTAAACTTTGTCCTCCACATTGTCATCGATTGGGGAATCACTCTGGCCCTGAATGTCTTTATTGGCCAGGTCACTGGTAACAGGTGAATTGCCGAGACAATGGGGGGGGAGGTTATGTGGTGTAAGGCATTGTCCCTGCTTGGCATCTTGTAGAGGAATAGTGGAAGGTGTCCTGTGTATACGTACAAAAAATCATGCTCGAAAATTGAAAATTGTGCAAATTAGGGACCTTGCAATTGCATGACATACCAGTACGTCGACGGGACTGGCAAATGCAAAATGTTGCAACTTACCCATATGTCGATGGGACGTCTTGGGTTAATATATATTGTTATTTGATTATTGGTGGCTATATGAGTCATGGCAAAATTATGTACAAGCCATCTCATAAGCTACTTCATCTTAGGAGCCTTTACAAATAATAATCCAACACCACTTCCTTCCTTCCTTCCTTCCTTCCTTTCTTCTTTCTTTCTTCGCCCAAGAACATTAACTTTGATTTAGCCTTTCACTACAAAGAGAACCTCTTAAGCTCACTTCGAGGGATATAATTAACTGCGTACAGTCGCATGATGCTCAGAATGCGATACTCAGAGTTGTATGCATAAACGTTAAATCGCATGGTGTAACGCATACCCATAATTTCTGGAGATCATTTAGGGAAGGCCTGTGGTTATTAGTTATGGTTTGCCTGCATCCCACAATACAGGGTGCAGTCAGCAGCTGTATTGGAAAACCAAGCATGGTACGTCATGGTCACGTGGATCAGAAATTAATGTCAACAATTGTTAGTTTCCATTCCACTTTGCGATCTGAAATTTAAGCATACTACCCTTAACTGTCGAACTGATTTGGCTAATGGTGATTGCATTATAATTATTCTTCACACTTCATATTTTAGCTGAATAATATTATCAGGCAGCAACAAGAGGAATTCACAAAGATGGGCTAAAGAGAGAAGGTCCAGTCTTGGTACCATTGATCTGTCTCATTCGCCCAGCTAACCAGTGTTCTCACTCACGCTCACCTCATTTGTTTCGCTCCCTCACTTCACTCGTCTCATTCCCTCACCTCACTTGTCTCCCATCCTTACGTGATTTGTCTCCTTCCCCCACCTTATATGTCTCCCTCCCTCACCTAATATGTCTCCCTCCCTCACCCCATTTGTCCTACCCCCTCACCTCATTTGTCACCTTCCTTAACCTCATTTGTCACACTCCCTCACTTCACTTGTCTTCCTTCCTCACTTCACCTGTCTCATTTCTTCACTTCACTTGTCTCACTCCCTCACCTCCCTTCTAACTCCCTGACCTCACCTATCTCACTCCCTCCCCCCATCTGCCTCACTCCTTCTTCTCACCTTTCACTCCCTTACCTCTGTTATCTCACTTCATCACCTCACATGCCTCACTCCTTCATGTCACATGTCACACATCTTCACCTCATTACATCATGCCTTCACGTAAGTCTCACTCCCATTCTCACATCTCTGTCACTGCTGTCTCTTACATTCCTGACCTCATTTTTTGCTCTCACTCTCACTCTCTGTTTCCCTGCCTCGCCATTGTCCCCAGCCTTTTTCACAAATCCTGTTCTCACACTCATTCTCGCTGCTGCAGTCGTGCCATCAACACCTCTCTCCCAGCTCTCCAGCCCTTGCCTAGTGCCTTGTCCCTGTCTCTACGTTGCCTTGTCGTGATGTTTTTAGAGGCTTGCCTCTAATTCATCATCACTGGCTCGCCACTGGAGCTTTGACTACGCCTTAGCCGGTGCTGCTTGAGCTGTGTTTGACGTGTTTTACCACTGCACAGCGATTTCTCCCTGCCTTCCAAGAGTCCTGCTCTTGCTCTCGGGAGTTTTTCCTCGTTTTTTCACGGCCTACCGTTAGTGTCCCTCACTGTAGTACAACGCCGAACCCTGAAGGAGTGTCGTTAGGGTATTTCCATGAAGGGGACCTTTTGGGCCTGGTTATAGGAGGCAGTGAGGGCGGCTTTTCTGTTAGGGCTAGGGTTAGGCTTGACTCTCACGGGGTAGTGACAGGGTCTCTCGCGACGCCCTTTAGAGGGTGGAGAGTGCCTCCCCCGTCACTGTAGGAACATTTGGCCGTTTCACTGCTTCTCTCGTTTTTTTTTTTTCCTGAGTGTTTTTAATATATATATATATATATATATATATATATATATATATATATATATATATATATTTCCTGTCTTCAGTGTTTGTGTATCTTCCCCTCACTGGCGAATTTACACAAACCTGGGTATATATATATATATATATATATATATATATATATATATATATATATATATATATATATATATATATATATATAGTGTCAGACGCCTCAATCCCGTTTGGGGTGGCCACAAACAAATCGCCTCCAAGTCGCCCTGTTCCCTGCCATTTCACTGCCCTGCTCCCAACTCACACCCCCTCTCTCATATACCTCTCCACCCCATCCCTCCATCTCATCCTCGGCATCCCCCTCCCTCTTCCCCCCTCCACCTCACTCACATACACTCTCTTCGTCAGTCTTTCACCCTCCATCCTCTCCACATGGCCATACCACCTCAGTGTGTTTCTCATAACGCTTCCTATCACATCCACATCCACACCACAATGCTCCTTTATATCCTCATTTGTCAGCCTGTCTCTCCATGTGACTCCACAGGGTCCTCTTAAATAACTCATTTCCACTGCTCTCACTTTTGACGTGTGTCCTTCCAACAATGTCCAAGCTTCACTTCCGTACGTTAGAGTTGGTATCACAATACTGTCATGTAGTAACTTTTTCACTTCCATGCTCACTTCCCTGTTTCTTATCACTGCCTTCAAAGAACCAGCAACCTTTCTTCCCTGCTTTACCCTTTCAAGCACTTCACCCTCCAAACCTCCATCCTTACTCATCACACTACCCAAGTACTTAAACGTACTCACATTTTCCAATTCCTCACCATCCAACCTCGCTGTACATTCACTGACTTCACCTCTCTCAAAGACCATCACTTTACTCTTCCCTACATTCACCTTTAGATTCCGTTTCTTGCACACTCTCCCAAACTCATCCACCAAGCCTTGCAGCTCCCCTTCATCTTCACTCAACAACACAGTATCATCTGCAAACAACAGTGCAGGGAGTTTCCAAACACTATCCTCTCTCACCAGGGCCACTCCAACATCCACTACCCTACCTTGTACCTCTTTTATTACCCCATCCATGAACAGATTGAACAACCATGGAGACATGACACATCCCTGTTTCAACCCAACCTCCAAAGAGAAAAATTCACTTAGTTCACCATCCACACGCACTGCAGCCTTGGCACCATCATACATACTCTTCACAGCATTCAGCAACTTTCCATCTACTCCATATATTCTTATTACTTTCCACAATCCTTGTCTATCCACCCTGTCATATGCTTTCTCCAAATCCATGAAAGCCGCATACAACTTCTTTCCCTTCTCTAGAAACTTTTCCACTAAAGATCTAAGAATGAATATCTGATCTACACAACCTCTTCCCTTCCTAAAGCCTCCCTGTTCTTCTCCAACTAATTCCTCTGTTCTTTCTCTAACTCTGTCAATAAGTATCCTAGCATACACTTTTCCAATGATACTAAGAAGACAAATGCCCCTATGATTACCACACACTTCTTTTTCCCCTTTTCCTTTGTACAAGGGAATAATCATACCTGACTTCCAATCCTCCGGGACTCTACCTTCCTCCCAGGCCAATCTGCACATCTTCCACATCCATTCTACTACTATCTCTCCCCCATGCTTCAGCATTTCACCACACACTCCATCAATTCCTGGGGCTTTCCCCAATTTAACTTTCTTCATTGCTTCCACAACTTCTATCCTACTGATTTCTTCCTGTCTTCTCATCTCCCTCCTTCTCCCAGCCATTCCCTAGCCTCTTATACTCGCATTACTTCCATCCTGTATGTTCAACAATTCCTTAAAGTGTATATATATATATATATATATATATATATATATATATATATATTCTCTTTATATCGCACCTTCCTGCTTACACCTTTTGCTTTCTAATATACCTATAGTAGCCTATAATATATACGTTCCCTTGGTCTGTGCCGGAGTATACATAGCTAATATATATATATATATATATATATATATATATATATATATATATATATATATATATATATATATGTGTGCCTTCTGCCCTCTGTGCTGATATTGTGCTTTCTGTATTTATACAAATGTACGTTTCAGCCCTGAAGTTTTGAGATCACATTTATATATACATCCTGGTATATATTCTCGCATTAGCCCCAGTGATAATATATATTGTCCCCTAGTACATTTATATCTCCTTCACCTGCGTGGCTCTAGCCATGCAGGCTTCCCCTCCCTTACGTCCCCCGGGTGCCTCACGCCCATGCCTCCCCTCCTCCACGATGAAGCATGTCTCCTCCACCCCCAAGCCACGTGTCAAGGCCTCCGCCACCGCGACCTCCACCTCAGCCTCCTCCACTGCCCCTCCCTCCTCCTCTAGCATGCCTCACTCGCACCCCCCCACCCGCCCCCCCCCCTAACGCCACCACCACCCGATCCACTGCAAAGAAGGCCCCCAGCCCCATCACCAAGCGGGTTAGGCACCCTTCCTCCTCTAGCTCTGACTCCACTGAGAAGTCACTCGCTGCTTCTGTTCGCGGTGACGATGCTTCCACCTCCTCCCCCTCTGCAATCTCCGCCACTGCATCCACCTCCTCCCACCCCCCACAGAAGACAGCTCGACTCCATGAATGTATGGAGATCGCCCCAGAGAATGCTCCTGAGTCCACTCTCAGCTCCTCTCAAGCCTCAAACTCTCCTCCCACTGCAGCAACTGACGATGACGGCTTCACTCTTGTCTGCAAGAGACAAAAGAAGCCCAAGCAGGGAAACTTCACCTACCCTGCACAAAGCAACGGGCCCCAACAAAACCCGCCACGCCCATCTGTCACAGTGGCCTCTCGCCCCCTTCCTCCCCACCTCTTCCCAGTCTTCCACATTGCTCTACAAGAGGGCTTCACCACCTCCTACGAAGCTGTGGCAGCGGTCAAGGCAGAACTCCCAGGCCTCTGATGTTCCAACACTATGGCCAAAAACGGGAGCTCCGTTCTGACACCCCTGGACGAGGAGACCTACAACCTCCTCACAGGACGAGACCTTCCATGTGAAAATGACCGAGCTCTCCGTGGGGAAACAAACCACAAAGGCCATAGTTATGGGCTATCTTCATCACATGCCGGTAGACATTCTACTAGCCCTCGCCCTAGTGGAGACTGCTGAACGGTGCCAAAAGGCACGGAGCAGAGAAGAAACCTGGCAAGTCCTCATCACCCTGCGAGGCCCTCTCATCCCAGAGCTCACTCTCGGGAACTGGGAGACGTTCCATCTCCACCCCTACTCCCCAGAGCCTCTCCGCTGCTTCAGATCCCACAGGTTTGGGCATCACAAGTCCACTTGCAACCGCCCCTACACCTACGGAATCTGCAGCATGGAACACAACACGGATCTTTGCCTTGCCCGGTTCAAGGCAGGTGAGTTGATCCCTGCTCGTTGCCCAAATTGTGCCAGCAAACATCACGCCTGGCACCCAAGCTGCCCTGCCAGACTCGCCCTAGTGAACCAGGGCCATCTTCACCAAGTTTCCTGGGTCCAGAAGAAGGCCCAAGCCAACCCCAACCCAGCCCCTCCAGGCACCTTCATCTTGGGCAGCCAAACCAAGGCCAAAGCCTCCCCTCCCCCCCCTCCTGCCACAGGAGACTTCCCTCCCCTGCCTTCTGCTCACCCCCCCACCACCTTCACAGCTGCCCCAGCCACCACCTCCCAGCCACCTGCAGCTCCACCTCAGCAGCCCCCTCAATCTTCAAACGGTGCCCACCAGGACTCACCTGCAATTTCTCTGTGCGTGGGGGACCTGCGCTCTGTTCTCCGCGACTTTGCCCTGCTGTTTACGAAGAGCCTGGCGGGCCTCATCAACACAAAGCTCGACCCAACCACACTCCAAGGGATGGTCGAAACCATCATCAATCGCGTAGTGGAGGAGACCCTTCCCTCTCTTACCCCGGTGACATCCCCTCCAGCTCCCGACCAGCCCACTCCCGCATCTCCCGCCAATCCTATGGAAGGGCCACCTCGCCCTCCCCCCCCGCAGCAGAAACCAGACAACCAACGCCATGCCTCTGTATCATGCAGTGGAACTGCCTAGGGGCAAGAAGTAAGCTAGGCCACCTTCATGAGGATGACTTTCATGTCATCCTCCTGCAGGAGACGCTTCTTCCCCAGGCCTCCACTCTAAGATTCAGAGGTTATCAGGGCCACTTTCTCCCTCAGATCCCAGGTGCCTCTAGGGGATGTGCGATCTTCATCAAGAACCACACCCCCCCATCCTACCTACGACCTATGTTCTGTGGTGAGGGTGTCGAGGTGCAGGGCGTGGTCCTGCACCTCGCCACCTCCTCTCTCAACATTTTCAACTTATACAAAAGCCATGAAGGCATTCTTGTTCTGGGTGAAATCTTGACCCTGGCAGCTATAGAACCCACGTTTATTGGTGGCGACTTCAACGCGCGCCATCCCATCCTCTCCCCTCCCCTCCCAGCAAACAAAGCTGGGAGACACCTCGCCTATGTTCTCCAGGAAGTACATGACGTGACCTTGTTGAGCGATACCTCTGAACCCACCCACGTTTATGGTGGAAGACTAGACCTCTCACTAGTCTCCTCATTTCTTGCTAGTAACTCTGCTTGGTTCCCACATCAGTTCCTCACTAGCGACCACTTTGGTATAGGGACTGAACTGAATGTTGCTACTCCCCCCCCACCCCCCCTCCTCGCTGGAACCTATGCAAGGCTCGCTGGAGAGAGTATGAGGAGGCTGTTGTGTCTCAACTCAACAATGTTGCACCCCATCCCTCCCTTGATGATCATGCTGAGAGCATCGTGAATGCACTCAAACATGCTGCGCACATGCAATACCCCTCTCCAGGCCACCACACTCTCTCGTCAAAGACCACTGGTACTATGACGAGAGAATCCGTGAGCTCAACCACAGGCTCAATGCAGCCTGCAAAGCTCACAGGAGAGGGCCTTCTGACATCACAAGGCAATACCTGGCTGCAGTTGCGCGCCACGTCTCACAGGAAAAGCAACGCTTAAAGGAAGAGGCTTGGATGAGATGGTGCAGATCTCTCGATCCACACTCCTTCCTGAAGGAGATGTGGATGAAGATCAGACGAGTCTCCCACAATAAATCACCCTCCCCCCCTCTTACCCTGATCCTGCAAGAGAAGCCAATCATCTAGCTGTCCTCTTTGCCGAGAGAACCTCTCCCACCAACCTTCCCCAGTCCATCAGGGATGAGCAGGTGCGCCTTGCTGGCCCCAGAAGGAACTCAATAGACATTGCCTACTCACACCCTGACGACACTGACTGTCTCTACACTCTCGAAGAACTGGATAGTGCTCTCCTCGGCAAAAAGGACACTGCCCCTGGGGCAGATGGCCTCACGTATTCTCTCCTAGCGAGATCGGGACAGAGGGGCCAAACCGCTCTGCTCAACCTCAGTAACCAATCGTGGGAGGAAGGAAGACTTCCTAGATTGTAGAAGAATGCAATTATTCACCCCATACCTAAGCCCAAAGACCCTGCTGCCATGAGACCCATATCACTCCGCAGCTGTATGGCCAAAACAGCTGAGAGGTTGGTCCTCTCTCACCTCACCTGGAAACTAGGCCCTCTGCACCCTAAGCTTTTTGCCTACTTGCCTGGCCGTAGTGTCCCCCAGTGCCTTGCCTCGTTTCTAGGCAAGCTGAGAAGTGGCAGAGGAACTGCTATCTTCCTCGATCTAGAGAAAGCCTTTGAGTTGGCTAACCCTGAAGCCGTCCTTGCAGCACTTGCTGAGAAGGGAGTCAGTGGCAGACTCCTTTCTTGGATCAGAGACTTCTTCACTGACTGTGCTGCCTGTGTCCGTTTTCAGGGTCAGCTCTCCCCTTCCTACCCACACTCCAACGAAACTCCACAAGGAAGTGTGCTCAGCCCTTTCCTTTTCAACGCCCTTGTAGAAAGCTTGCTGTCCATCGACTTCGGCCTCAGTGCCACGCTGCTTTGCTATGCAGATGATCTGGCGCTTGTTCTCTCCCGCAGAGCCTCGCACAATCAGGCCATGGCTGCTCTTACTCTCCTCCATGATAGGTGCTGTGAGCTTGGTCTCAAGAACAACCTCGACAAGACTAAATATATGTACTTTGCCATGCGCCCTCCAGAGCGCCCTCTCCTTCTCGGGGGACATCGTTTGGACCTAGTTCGCAGTCACCAATATATGGGGGTGTGGTTTGACAGCCGCCTGTCCTTTGCCCCTCACATCCACCATCTGCTGGAGAGAGCCGCCCGCAGGATCAATGCACTCAGAGCGCTTGCGTGCCGAT
This sequence comes from Coenobita brevimanus, assembly GCF_032717465.1. Classification (NCBI taxonomy): domain Eukaryota; kingdom Metazoa; phylum Arthropoda; class Malacostraca; order Decapoda; family Coenobitidae; genus Coenobita; species Coenobita brevimanus. Next base: position 11,175,744 of record NC_137055.1, on the reverse strand, counting down.
CTCTGGGTGTCTCCAGTCGCATACTCAAAACCTTCTACTCCCATGCCATACACTCCTTAGTTGACTACTGCGCCATCTGTCTTGTAGGGCTTTCTGAAGCTCAGTCCCGGTCCTTAGAGATCCTGCAGAACAGGGCGCTGTGTGTCATACTGGGAGCCCCCATGTGGACGCGACTGGAAAACCTTAGAATCGAAAGCTGCTTTCCATCCCTTATGCACAGGATCCGAAGTCAATCGGCAGCAACTGTAGCTCAACTATGCCTACACAGGCCTCAGCTTCCTGTTTCCATCCTTCTGCAGAGAAGCATAGCACGACCTCCCAACCCACATCCTGGGAAAGGACTGGGCACAATGCATCACCAATACAGTTTACAACTTTGGCTTATTGCCCATACTCCAAGAAGGCCCTGACTTACACAATCCTGACTACTCCCCCCCTTCTCCCTGGCAACCCCCTGCCATCTGCTGTCTGGTCCCTACAAGCAACGTTCCCAGAGCTCCTATTCCCTCTCTTCTCTGCCAGCAAAGCCTCGAGAGAATCTCATCCCTCTGCTTGCTCAACACCTCTGAATATTACACAGATGGGTCTGTTTCACCTGAAGGGTCTGCAGGCGCTGCATTCATCTGTGATGGTCTGATCGAGACCTGGCGGCTCCCCACGGGGCCCATCACATACGAAACAGAGTTGGTTGCCATTTTAGGTGCCCTACGCCATGCTCTACTGCATCGTAGGCTCCATGTAGTCAACCACACCGACTCACTCTCGTCTCTGTACAGTCTCCGCACCAGACACTTCACCGACTTTGCTCACCTGTTGACCTCAATTCACGCTGTAGCCGACTCCATCTCTTGGTACGGGGGTGAGATTCTCCTGCACTGGCTGCCTGGACACGTAAGCATCTCAGGTAACAAGCTTGCTGACGCTGCTGCCCGAGCTGATACCACTCTCCCCCACATTACATTCCCTCTTCCTGCCAGTCTCTCACACATACACCATGCAATTGCATGCTCCACCCACGACCTCACAATCGCCAATCATGAAGCCCTGGTTGCAGAGGGTTCCTACTTAGTCACCTGGCTCGCTAGAGCCACAGCTTACAAACCACCTCTCTTCCCCCTTCATACACCTAACCTGATAACGAAACGTGTTCATCGACTCCGCCTTGGTTACCCCTGTTTCACCCAAATCACCCGTAACAACCCTGAGCCTTGTGCACACTGTCGCCATACAGACGACTGGCCCCTACTCCATTACATCCTTGATTGCCCTGCCACTGCCTCCCTCCGCACTGCTATCTCTCCTTCCCTTATCAGGAGAGTCTCTAGAGCGCATACTGCTGCTGAAATCATATTCCTCTCCCCCATCTCCTCCCTCCTCTGCCTTGTCTCCATCTATCCCCCACCAGCCTAGCCAACTCACAGTCATCTCTCTCATTGTCTACACCGTGCCATCCTTGACCCACCTCTGCTTCCCTCACCTTTCAACTTAGTCCATCCCTTCTCCCATGCTCTCTCTTGCCTACTAACAGAACATCTCATCCTCCCAAGCCCGCTGCATTCACAGCAACACCTATTCATCATCTTCCTCCTTCCTGCTTCTTTAAACATCTCCACCTTCTTCCTCCTCTCAGCCACTTTCCACGTTTTTACCATACCCTACGCCCTTCTCACTGATGGGCTTCTTTGTCTGCCCGTGTCCACTCTTTCCCTGAAAGGTGGATGAATCTATACCAACCAACCAACCTCACACTCATTCTCACCACAGCGTCCCTTTTCAATCTGCCAACACTGCTCTCACTAGCACTCTTCCAACACTGCTCTCACTCTAACCCTCACCATTGGTCTTACTCTCACTCCTCCACCCCACCACCTCCGTCATGGCCATATTACCACATTCGCCTTTGTTGTGTCTCCTGTCAGAGCCTCCCCTTCGCCCCTGATTCAGCCTGACGTCACAAAAATTTACAAGTACACTATGCTTACCTTTATGCGTTGTTTTTTGCTACTGGCTAAGTATCTTTGCGTATGTAGACATCTCTTAATATATTTCACGTTTCCTTTGAATGTTGTTGCATCTTCAAGTAATCATGGGCCGCAGCAGCCTCAAACCTCATAAATCTTTATTTCACTCTTGCAACTACCACACGGTTTTATCTAGCTATGAGGTGCTTTTAGAAGTGAAGACGTTATATATATTCTTAATATACTGTTTCACTACTTGACGACCCTTTATAAACTAGGTGAAATAGTCTGATAACAGCAAGAGGTTAAAAAGTAAACTCCTTTTACTCGTACCTTAACCTAGCTCAGATTTTTGTATTTTGCAGCTTGTTTCACGTAGCTCAGTGGCATTAATGGGCAGTGCTACAGTTTTCCATCCTTTCCGTAGCACTTCTTCATTACTAGCATCATATTCTTCAGTTAACCATCACAAATCAGTATTCAGGATGAAGAAATGGCAAATTGAGGTTATATTAAAGAGTACAGTAACCTTCGCCAGTCTCCAGCACTACATTACAGTATAGTTATAGGTGATACGATAGTGTGCACTTGAAAATATTGAGTCATTGTTTATGTACCAGGCAATATAGTAAAAATTCTTTAATATTTATTGATGGGGGGTCTGGACTGATAAAGCGAGAATATAGAAATGTTCAGCTATGCTTTAATCAGCACTGCATACCAGCATAACTGCGTATCAGTGTGGACGGGCAAACGTTGCACCGTTGCAGGTCAAAATGTGATATAAAGATACGCAACGGGCTCGGTCGGCCATTTGTCGGTTTTTCGCAGTCATATCAAAGGGATGATACGTCACTCGGTGAGTCAGTGTGGACGGAGAGCGTGTCATGATTGACCCGTTGAGCGCTCATTCCTGCGGTGAGCAGCCGAGTGTACAGAGCTAAATCTGTGAGCGTGTGATTGTGATTTTATTCGTTATCTTTCTTTCGTGTTTGTCTTTCCCCTTTATTGTGAAGCTCAATCTCTTTGTACTAATGGAGTGAAGTGACCAACACACTTGATCCACTGTACACCTCCATACTTGTATACAGTTTTGAAACCACCGACGTTATGCCTTTCTTTTCATTTTACTGACTATTATAATACATAAAAATGTACAAGGCTGCTGCCACTGTAGAGATGAACTCATCGCTGCAGTCCGAAAGAAACTATGAGGTCCGATGGTAATACCGTGTCCTCTGCTTTCATGCAGATATGCAGTGATGATACGGGGGAGCGAGTACCCGATTTAAGGCACTGTTGCGCCGTATCGTATCACTGGGTGATACGCAACTATGATACGATACGCGGATACGTAACAAGTGGATAACCACCCTAACATGTCCAGTCATGAGCAAACGTTCTCCTGTTTCTTATTACTCGCCAGAGAACAAGAATATCCATCTTCCTCGTATTCTATTGTTGTGTACTTCGTATTGATATGATATAAAAAGAGTTCAGTTCATATTACTCCTTTTAATGCCACAGCCCGCAGAGAGGTGTTGGCGAACATATTTTGTGTATGGTTATATAATCGTCTCCCTCTAAACCCTTAGCCAGTGGGAAGCGCCAAAACGTGAGGCCACTCCCCTAAGCCTCACCCATAACTTAACCGACAATGGAATGCTCCGGGTACCCGTGATGTTACGTTGGCTTCTTCCACAGTAAGAGTATATTCAAAGAACTGTGAAACATGCTTTTTGGCTTAAAATGCATGCATCTGTCATCAACATATCGGCGACAAAGGGAGGTCTAAACCTCAATGGACATTCCTGCAACCATTTCACTTCGAAGTAGGGCAGGAAGACGTTTGGAATAGTAGTCCCAAGTGAGCTCCCCTTGGCAACATCACCAATCTGATTAGAATTACCATCGAAAATGAAATGATTATTTGCAGCCAAGTCACTAGTTTATGTAGCTGATCCTTTTTGAAGTTCTGGATTTAGCTTTTGGTTTTAAGTAAATTCTCAAGGCAAATATCTATAGTTTCTGCTAGAGGAATATTTGTGAAAAACACTTAACATCAAAATTAGCCACAGCACACTTGTCATAATACAAATTACATACTTTGTTAGCAAAAGAATGACTTACTGCATATTTATTTGTTGGCATTGGTGATAAGACAGGAGCTAGAAATTTTGAAAGGTTGCATCTGAATGTTCCTGTTGCTGACGTAATTGGTCGACTGAGACATCCATCCTTATGTACTTTGGGCAGTCCTTACATTATCCCAGGGCTAGATCCAGTAGAATGTAGTCTAAAGAAGGTTTTTCGTGAATAGTCCGCTCTTCTTTTAGTTGTCTTAAAAATCTGTTCATATTCGCCATTTTCCTTGAGATACTTAATAGTACATCATCCATACTACTTTTATCTAAAAGAACGATTCCATTGCGTTTGGCTTTATGATCACCAGCTCTTCAGTCTTCTGTATTGTACAAATATGAGTGCCACTGCTGTAATGCAGTGTATATTGGCAATGAAAATCGTCAACGGAATTTACGAGTAAGATCAATAAGAACAAAGAAGACCAATAGCCATCCCACGATTCAGTGCAGTTCGTCAACACTGCCTTGGAACCGATCATTCAGTTAGATTCGAGTCATTCTCTGTCGTAAATTCCGACTGCACAGGCACGAAACCCTGTATTAGTGAGTCATTATTCTCTACCCAAAATAAGCCGTAGTCTCAAGCAATGAGAAGGCTATTGACCTACTTTATTTTTATTTATGATTACATTTGTGTTCACATTTCTGAGGCGATTTTTTTTTTCTTTCTATGTATCATCTCTCCTATATATATATTTTTTACCCCAACCTATTTCAGTTGTTCTTATTCACTACTGCCCCTGGTGTCAAGTTTCCTAATTCAACAATGCTGCTGCTGCTGCTGCTGATAATAATAATAATAAAAATAATAATAATGATAATAATAATAATAACAACGATGATGATGATGATGATAATAATAATTATAATAATAATAATAATAATAATAATAATTATTATAATAATAATAATCTATCTATCCATTCTATAGCCAGACGCCCTAATCCCGAAAAGGGTGGCCGCAGACAAAACGCCTCCAAGTCGCTCTGTCACCCACCATTTGCCTACTTTCCCCCCAATTCACTCCCCCCTCCCTCATATTCCTCTCAACTCCAGCCTTCCACCTCATCCTCGGTCTTCCCCTCCCTCTCCCTCCCTCCACCTCACCTACATACACCCTCTTAGTCAGTCTTTCATTCTCCATTCTCTCCACATGTTTAAACTACCTCAGTGTATTTCTTCTAATCTTCTCAACCACATCCACTTCCACCCCACAGCGTTCCTTCACTTCTTCATTCGTCAACCTGTCCCTCCATGTCACTCCACACGCTCCTCTCAAGTAACTCATTTCCACTGCTCTCACTCTTGACTTGTTCCCCTCTAGCAAGGTCCATGCCTCGCTTCCATACCTCAGGGTAGGGATCACAATAATATCAGCAGTGACTTCGTAACTTCCATACTCACCTCCCTATTTCTCATCACTGCTTTCAGTGAAACAACAACCTTCCTTCCCTGCTGTACCCTTTCACGCACTTCATCCCCAAAAGTTCCATCTTTACTCATCACACTACCCAAGTACTTGAATACTCTCACATTCTCCATATCCTCACCATCCAACTTCACTGTACATTCTGTGATTTCATTCCTCTCAAACACCATAACTTTACTCTTCTTTACATTAACTTTCAGGTTCCTCTTCCTACACACTCTCCCAAATTCATTCACCAAACCTTGCAACTCCCATTCATCTTCACTCAACAATACTGTATCATCAGCAAACAGCAACACCTGAATCTTCCACAACTCACCCTCATTCATTAGAGCCATCCCCACATCCACTGCCCTACCTTGCACCTCCTTTACAACCCCATCCATGTATATATTAAACAGCCATGGAGACATCACACAACCCTGTTTCAGTCCCACATTGAGATCAAAGAACTCACTCAGCTCACCATCCACTCGCACCGTAGCCCTAGCTCCTTCGTACGTACTCTTCACAGCACTCAACTATTTCCCCTCCACTCCATATATTCTTAATACCTTCCACATACCTCGCCTATCTATTCTGTCATAAGCCTTCTCCAAGTCCATGAAGGCAGCATACACTTTCTTTCCCTTCTCTAAATACTTCTCCACTAAACATCTTAGAACAAATATCTGATCTACACACCCTTTTCCCTTCCTAAATCCCCCTTGTTCTTCTCTAACTAGCTCCTCCATTATATGCCTAACCCTATCAATGAGTATTCTACCATATATTTTTCCAATCACACTAAGAAGGCAAATACCCCTATGGTTACCACATACTTCTCTCTCCCCTTTTCCTTTGCATACAGGAACAATTATACCTGATTTCCAGTCCTCTGGAACCCTTCCCTCTTCCCAAGCCAGTCTACACAACTTCCATATCCACTCCACTATAATTTCACCCCCATACTTCAGCATTTCACCACATACTCCATCAATTCCTGGGGCCTTTCCCGTCTTGATCTTCTTCATTGTTTCCACTACTTCCGCCTTACTGATCTCTTCCTCCCTTCACTCACCTCTTCTTCTCTCAGCCATTCCCCAGCCACTTATACTCACACTGCTCTCACTCTCTACATTCAACAAATCCTCAAAGTGCTCCTTCCATCTCCTCAATTTCTCCCTTTTCTCCATTAATAATCTATTATTCCTATCTTTCACTCCCCTACTATTTCCCCTTTCACACTGCCTTACTTTCTTTACCTCCTTCCAAAACAATATCTTACTCTCCTTCCATTTCACACTCAGATTCCTCCCAAACTCTTCATCCACTTTCTTCTTCCTCTCCTTCATCAATCTCTTCACATCCCTTCTCCTGCTTACATATACCTCTCTCTTCTCTCTCTCATCTTCTCCCCTACCTCTACTCGCTAGCCATTCACTATATGTCTTCTTCTTTTGATCCACAGCTCGTTTCACCTCATCATTCCACCATGCTGTCCCTTGAACACCCCTGCATCTCATCCTCACTCCACAAACCACCTCACACACTGCGCCCATCTCTTCCGTGAATATCTTACATACGTCGTCCACCTCTTCCACCTGCTCTAACTCATACCTTTCCAATCTTTCTTCCACTATGCTCTTATACTCTGCCATTTTCTTACTATCTTGCAACTTCTCCACCCTTCTCACAGGAGCTGTTTCCTCCTGTCTTCCCATTCGCCTCCTCACCCACTCTCCTTGCAGCCTTACCTTGGCCACCACTATGTGATGGTCTGAGATTCCATTTCCCCACCCTCTCCACACTCTTTCATCCAGCACTTGTCTTCTCATTCGCTCATCCACACACACGTAGTCTATCACTGCCTTTCGTTCCACAAGTTCACGATCCATCCTCCTCATGACCCGCCATGTATACTTGTGGATCATCTTATGCCGAAAGTAGGTGTTGGCTGTTGCCAACCCCTTACCAGCACAAATGTCCAGCAAAGCACTACCATTCCCGTCTACTTCAGCTGGCACACCCCACTGACCAACCACTCCATCCACTCGTACATTCCCAAATTTGCCATGCATGTCTCCAATCAAAAGCACTCTCTTGCTCCTCTCAAACTTGTCCATACATGCCTTTACTCTCGCCCAAAACTCATCTTTCACTCTTGCCACTCGGTCCTCTGTCGGGGCATACACATATACAATCGCCCACGCTTGGATACCTTCTTTCATCCTCACCCATACAATCCTTGCTCCATATTCTCTTATATTCTCCTTCCACTTCTTGCTTATCATCGACATACTCCCTTTCTTGCCCTCTCATTCTCATTAACTCCCGCACATATTCCTAAACCGTATTCCCATTCTCTCACCCATTCACCTTACCATTTAGTTTCAGTCAATCCACATATATCCATTCTTGCATCCTCAAGCACCTGAACAATCTCTCTCCCTTTCACTTCATCATTCTTTCCTCTCACATTACATGTCCCCACCCTCAGAATGTCCTTTGTCCGTTCCTTAGTCGTCAACGTATGGTCTGTCCTGGTCCGAGGCGCTTTATTCGCTTGTTTAGTTAGTTCTTTTTACGGGGTGGGGGCTAACCCACCACCAACCTTTTCAGTCGCCTCATACGACAAGCAGGGATACTGGGGGAGCATTCTTGAAACCCCCCTACCCCCAGGGGGGGTATAAGTGTATATTATTGCATTTAGATTGCATGATGATGGAGTGAGTCACATCCGAAACGTTGCAATAAAGATTATTAAATTTTACAGCGAGTGCTGCTGTTTCTTAGAGAGAGAGAAAGATAGACAGAGACAGAGACAGACAGACAGACAGACAGACACACACACACACACACGTAAATTTCTATACGTTTGGTCATTCATGCACGAATGACTACTGGGCCTCAAGGAATGGGTTGTAATATGCCCAAAGTCGGACGCTTAGCATATCTGTCTATTTCTATCAGTATATCTATATTTCTGTCTATCTATCTGTCTGTCTGTCTGTATCTATCTATCTCTATCTATCCATGTATCTATCTATCTATCTGTCTGTCAATCTTTTTTTCTAGCCTCCTGTCTCTCTTCCTATCCTTCCGCGTATGTAGGTGTAAAGAGGCGGTACACATTTCAAGATCACTTCGCCCCGGGACTGGCTCAGTGTTGTCATGGTAACCGTGAGTGGGCGTCATAGATCCAATTGTTCACAGCGCAGGACAAGGCAAATATTTATAAAGCAAGTCATCTTTCTCACGACGTCAACGCTTTATTATTATATTATTGCTGTCTTATCGTCATATTCTTGGGCTTTGATTATTCGGAGTGAAGAGTGTAGGTACAACACTCCTGAACCTCCTGACTGATCAACATAGTCTGGACCATACCATAATGAATATATCTTGAAGAGGAGTTGAAAGGAGTACAAAGGAGAGCAAATGGCAACAGTCCTAAAGGTCATTTCCAACCTTATTTGTTCAGAGAGAGAGAGAGAGAGAGAGAGAGAGAGAAGGAAAGAACGCTGTGTACGAAATCTATGAGTTGAAGATCAAGACTGTCAGAACATGACGGTTGACGATCGAATTAAATGGTTTGAGTTCAATATAATATTCCTTGTCTCTTGTTTATGTCCATTCTGTCTGTCTGTCTGCCTAGCTATGTAAATCAGTCTATCCACCTATTTGTCTTTCTACCTGTCTGTCTGCCTATCTATCTATCCCTCTGTATATCTGTCTATATAGATTTTTATGCTCCTGACTGGGAATCAAACCCTGGACCTCTTAGATAGAAGTCAGGCACCGATGCCATTCGACCACGGCGTGATTCCAGTCAGGAGCGTCAAAATACATTTGTACACATGCGTGTAATGTGTGTCCCTCCAACATCTATCTGCATATCTCCCTATCTATGTCTCCATCTCTATCTGTCTATCTGTCTATCCGTCTATTGATGAGCAAAGAGATGCCCACACAACTACCTTACACTTCACAACGAAGGTAGGATGATTGTTAAAGTGTAAAGATACAAGCAAGTACAATTACTGGTAAAAAGAAATAATAAAGGAGATATGCTGTTTGTTCCTGTGCATTCAGAGAAAGCATGGGAACTGCATCCCGGTCCTGCGATATGTGTGCCGATTTCTTTGAAATCCAATCGGTCATAATGCCCTTTTCCTGATCATTTATATCTGGGAGAGGGGCTGACCCCCCAAAAAATCCATTGGGTTTCACGCTTCCGAAATATTGCATTAAGGATCAGAGTCCATTATACACCATGAACTAAGATATCGAAGCCATATCTCGCTTCTTTTCTCTTTTCTGAGAAGTTAAATTTGATGAGAGGGCTAGAACCACTAAAACTCATGGTTGGTAAGTTTAATACTCGTATAGTGGAAGATCTTTGGAGTAATCAAACGAACCCTCCTAGGGTATTTTCTTCAAATCTTTCCCCACTTTTTGATAGTTTTCATTATAAGAAGGGGGCTGACTCCCCCAATAATCAGTAGGGGTGATCACGCTGCCCAAATAGCGCATTACTGATGACAGCTCATTGTACAACTTGTACTAAGAGATCAAATCCATATCTGCCTTCCTTTCACAACTGTTCAGAATATTTTAATTTGGCGAGGGAGAGTGACCCCGTTAAAAATAACAGTGGAAAGCTTCATACGGTGGAAGGTATTATGAGGGAAGCAGACGAACTAACCTGAGAAATTTCGTTGAAATCCATGTGCTCACTTTCCCCGAATTCAATTTTTTTTTTTCTTTTTGTGTGTGTGTGAGGGGAGCTGGCCTCCCAAGAACAACAATCATTAGAAGGGTCACGCTCCCCAATATCGTACTAAGGATGAGAGCCCATTGAACAACATATACCATAGCTACATCTGCCCTTCTTTTCATTATTTATGAGATTTTTTCTTGTCAGGAGGTTAACCCTCCTTAAAAATCGTGGTTGCAAAATTACATTTAGTGGAAAACCTTCCTGGTAACCAGCCGAACTCACCTGGCAAAATTTATTTAGATCCATTAAAACTCCTGGGAGGAGTTAAAGCACACACACACACACACACACACACACACACACACACACACACACACACACACACACACACAGCCTGAGTCTACCTCACCGGAATAGGGCGCTTTGCCACAAATGATACCATCCTGCATTTCAGGGTTGATAAAAATATATAATACAATATATGCCACCCAAGGCGCCGACGAAGCCCGGGGGAAATACAGGGTGGTCCGCAAATATTGCTCCACTAGTAAAATTGAGGTATATAATGAGTTCCGGGGATGACTCAGCTGCTGGTGTGGGCGTGGGTGTGGCAGTGGGAGAAGGAAATGAATAACTAATACATGATACACACTGACAGACTGATGAAGCTGCACCCGACACGAGAAATCACCCTCCTGAGTGAAAGAGGAGGGTTATATAATCATGTACCACCCTATATTTATAAGGGTTCTGGCGTATTATGCAATAGACAGGTCTCCAAGGAAGGTAAATAGTGTCTGAAATTATTTTGTTTCGCCGTATATTTCACATTATTATTAAATCTGTGATGCTTGTTTCGTTGCTCATTTCACTTTAATATTCAATCTTTTATGGCTGTTTCGTCACTTAAATCACTTTAATATACAGCATTATGGCTGTTCCGTCGTTTATGTCGTGTTAATAATATGGTTTTGAGTGTCTGGTTACTGTGTGCATGGAGACAATTAAATATATCCGTGTATATATAAGTAAAAAAATAAAATAACATAAAGAGAGAAAGAAATGACATAAGTAAAGCTAACTTATACATAGCTTAACTCATTTAATCCGATGACTCATTTTATAGCTTTTGTTGCTATATTCAGATGATGTTATTTAGCAATGGGGAGACTGTTCCAAGTAAGGGAAATACATATAGACTTCATTAATCCCTTCACTACTACGGGTCTGTCCAAAGCTGAGTAATTTCGTCTAGAGTTAGCAAGAATATAATCGTCACCTTCATAAAAAAAAAAAAAAAAAAAAAAACTGCTCGTCATTTTTTTCATTTTGCGGGAAATCGAAATAAAAAAACTGTCTCATTTTCTTAATTTTCAATGACTTGGGCAGAAACTTGAGGTGCATTTTAGACCATTCACACCCTAGACCTGACAAAGGCAGCTGTACCAGTAAGTGCGCCACGTGATGAAGAATTGATTTAAGCAAAAATCCAGAATTCGCCGAAAAATGATTTAGGCATTATTATTATTATTATTATTATTATTATTATTATTATTATTTTTAACGAGGGTGACGTACTGGGATTATACGTGCTTGGATTAAAAAGCTCAGTTCAAGAATGTTTACTAATTCAGCGTCTCCACTCCGCTGCAGCCTGATGCATTGGCTGGGTAGTACAGCCCTCTATCTGTCTGTCTATCTGTCTATCTGTTGCCAGACGCCCAAATCCCGTAAGGGGGGCCACAAACAAATCGCCTCCATGTCACCCTGTCCCAAGCCACGTGACTCCCCTTCTAACTCACACATCCCTCTCATAAGTCTTTCCTCTCCATCCCTCAACGTCGTCCTTGGTTTCCTTTTCCCTCACTCCCCATCCACCACACTCACTTACATTCCCCTTGTTAGTCTCTCATTCTCCATCCTTTCCACATTGTCACACCATTTCAGTATTTCTCAACACTTTCAACCATATCCAAATGAACACCACAACACTCCTATATTCCTTGACTTGTATGCTTGTCTGTCCACGTAACGCCATACGCTCTTGTCAAATAACTTATTTCCATTACTGTATTTGAAAAAGATCCTAACAAATGTACAAAATAAGCATGTCTTTATAACAGTAGTAGTAGTAGTAGTAGTAGTAGTTGTAGTCATAGCACTAGTAGTAGTAGTAGTAGTAGCAACAGCCCCTGGGTTCGTTTTAAATGTAAACTCAGGGGATTGCAGCCTTAAATTACCCATTTCAGTCCACCATCCTCCTTTTGTGGGATAGGGAAGTAGCTGAGGGACGTTTTGTAACAGTAAAACATTATATGAATAAGACCATTAAACACTGCAATTAGCGGCTTTAACTGATCACAGAAGCAAACTCGTCGTCCGCGTCCCTGCATCAAGACAGCATAACGTAAGCTGCCATTCCCTTCTGTCAATGTAACCTGCAAATAGAATTCCGTCAAAAGAATAGCAATCGCAGTGGTTATATTTGCTTGCAACTTGGCCCATTAAAATTATTTACCTTCATACAGCTCGTTCACATTTACCCAGGCTCTGTGAGGTCTATTCAGGGCTGTTCAGGTCAAAGCAGGTGTGGAGAGGTCCATTTATCCCCAATTAGAACCATAAAGGTAATTTAGGTGCAATGAAGCCCGCTGAAAGTGCTTAGGCCAATTTAGGTTACTCACATCAACTATTAAACTCGGTCATTGCATATGAGGTGAGCATGACAATATCAAACTTTTTTTTTTTCAGCAATAAGAAAAAGAACAACAAGAGTAAGCACACCTTGCCCTCATATACCTTGCTTCTTTCGACGCAGGAAGAAACCTCTTGTCAGCTCATGGTGTTGGAACCTACACACATGGTAAAGCCGTCACTCCGACTGGGACATTCTAACCATGAGGCCACTAAGCGCAAAGCAGTGTAACAAACGCCCAGTAGCCATCAAAAGTCCTCTCTCTCTCTCTCTCTCTCTCTCTCTCTCTCTCTCTCTCTCTCTCTCTCTCTCTCATGTGCAGTATTTTCACTTCTCTAATGCAGTGTTTTCTTACCAGTGTTTTTCTTTCATTTGTGCTTAAACCCCTCATTTTATTATAACTGTTAGGCATGTAGTGTTTTATCATGTAATGCATCAACCCTATTCTACCTTTTGAGAGATGGGAAACAAACTCAGAATTCTTTCGTTATCTGGACTTGTTATTTTAATCTCGGTTGATGGCATTTAACTTTACAGAAATGTTAGCCACCGACGATTTACAAGTTTTAATATCTGTAAGTGCCTTCGTGTTACTGTTCATTGTGAGACTGCATTTTCCTCGCAGCCAATCCATAGCTTATTAATATATGAATGTATGTATGTATGCATGCATGGACGTATGTTTGTATATATATATATATATATATATATATATATATATATATATATATATATATATATATATATATATATATATGCATGTATGTATGTATGTATGTATGTATGCTTGTATGTTTTATCTACATATGTATGTCTAACAGAGTGACGGGGAAGAACGGAGCTTATGCAAGTATTATGTTTATGTATATTCTGGGCCCTCAATTTACTTTCATGGAAGGAATAATGCCAGCAATGTTTAATATAATCACATAAAGTTCTTGACATTCAGATATATATGCTTAACTCCTCTGCGCCACCGATACCTTTCAGAAGGGGTGAGTGAAGCCGAACAAGGAAGGCAGAAGGCGAAGGAGGTGTTTGCATACAGAGGGTGAGAGTGAGCCATGCAGAAGGAAGAGCAGGCAGGGGTAGGGATCGGAGAGGTGGCGTGAAGGGAAGGGTGGAAGGACGTGATGGATGGGGATGGAGGACACGGCTGACGGGGAATATATGTCTCATTCGTACAGCGGGCTAGTTCACTGGGACCCTGTCATTTGTCATTGTCACGACCCTACCATGTCATTTCTCGCCAGGATAATTGTGAAAGTGTTAAATGTTTTGTGTGTGTGTGTGTGTGTGTGTGTGTGTGTGTGTGTGTGTGTGTGTGTGTGTGTGTGTGTGCCAATCTTTTCAGGACTATGAATACACATATATAAAAGCACTTGCTCCTTCATATCGCGAATTAACTACCTCAACCACAGAGATATAGGGAAACATCTTTCATATGTAGAAAAGAAGGCCAGCAAGTCTCATCCCTCCAATAAAGTTAAACAAAGAGAAAAGTATCATGATCCGTTTATTTCAAGATGGCAGGAAGCTTCGCATTTGACAGACTCACAAAGGGAAAGAGAATTCGAAGGAAACTCTTCCATCACTGACCATTTATCAGAAAAAAAAAAAAAAAACAGTATAGCGGATAACTCTTGAACTAGACAGTTATGGTGCAGGATAATGTACAAATCATTATTAAGTTACATGGTGCTATGGGATGTTAAGAAAAGTTTTAACGACATCCGACAAATATCTTGGGAAACGTAACGAAGAACGAAGGCGACTCCCTATCACACACACACACACAGTCATAAACAAACGTTAAGCAGCTGTAGAACTGGCTTTATATCCTTGATATGTGTGTTTATGACCTTCGGCAACATTGCAGTCCCCCCCTCGGCCAGTTACAGAGGCAGTCAGCGCCATACGTCTATTCTTTTCACTTAATTTGGCCCAGATTTTTTTCATTTCGTTGCTTTTTTCATGAAACTCAGTGGTGGAAGAAGACAGTTTTATGGTTGTACATCCTTTCCACAGTGTTTCTTCGGGGAATAATGACTTACAACTTCTTCGAAAATGAAAGCAAGTATCAAGCAGTAACAGACATCAAAAGACTGTAAACGCCAGTGGATACGGCAATGACCGCAGGACGCTTGGTGACAAGGGGGCTGGAAATGTCATACCAGCCAGCTGATCCTCGAGTAGTCTGCTTCCTCTGCTGATTTTTTGTCTGTGTTTGAATGGTTATGGGTATTGTTCAGCATGTTTTCACAAGTATTTTTATCTGCACCTAAACTAAATGCATAACTATTCATGATTCACTTTCATCGATGTTAATCAGTGCTGTTCCAAAACAAAATGCCCACTTTCCAAGTATAGATCCTACGTGATTTCTGTCCTGGGCAATGTTTAAATTACTTTTTAACATCATCATCATCATCATCATCAACACATCATCATCATCCCAACCTCCTTCCCCTCCTAACTTGTGTAATATTCGTTTACTCTCCTCTTAGATACGAATCTTGTCATAAAATCACTCTTGGTTTAATTTATCGTCCACCTGGTCAGCCAATCAGCATCGACAGTGCAATCTACAATCAAACTGCAAAACTCTTTTTGTATGCAAAGCACTGTAATATTTGATTTTAATTTACCAATTTCAAAATGGGGAGAAGCCCTATTCTCACACACAGGGTTAGACCTATATACGAACTTGCAGGAAAATTCTTTGTAAATTACCTGACACGTGGAGCTAACATCCTAGATGTTGTCTTAGCCACATCAGAAAATTTAGTGGGTAATGTTATTGTAGAAGAAGAATTTAGTACAAATGATCATCGCCTAGTTACATTTCACATTAAATTCAGTGAAGACAATGTCAGGGCCAGTTGCATGAAAGTGTCTGACTTTAAGAGGGCAAATTTCAAGAAATTAAAGGCAACTGTAGGTGCTGGTGACTGGCATCCCATTGTTGAAACTTCAAATATCAATGACGTGTGGATTTTTTTTTACAGAAACTCTCAACAGTGCAGTCAGGTTATGTATTCCAATGCAAAACAGAAGGCCTGCCAAAAATTCTAAACCCAAATGGCGGAACTCTGACATTAAATATTGTTTGGAAGCAAAGAATCTTGCATATAATAATTATAATATCACAAAGAGTCAAAGTGATAAAAATGAATACGATGCCCTTCGACGGAAAGCCAAAAAAATAATTAAATGCAGTAAGAAAAACCTTGAGACACATATTTCAAGTATCAGCAAGTCAAATCCCAAGGAAATTTTCAGTTACATAAGAAAGAAAAAGGTAATAACTCCATCAATCTGTCCCTTAACGGAGAACACACCTGCCAGTAATAACTGGAGAGTTTGGAGGCGGGGGGAGTCTACTTGCTTTAGTATCCTTATCCTTCAACATGTAGAATTAGATCTCTTAGTCATAGTCTACTCTGTAACAAACAGCCTGGAAAGGACCAGAAGGTCTGTTGCTGTTTGCTTTCCTTTGTACTCCTTTGTACTTTACACAACCGGTTCCCTCCTCTCGTTCTCATTTTTCTTCCTCGCCTAGACCGAGTTATCTTAGTGTACTGCGAGCAACCCTTTCTTTACGATTTCCTAGGTACTTTGTTCTCACACCTATGCCTTTGTAATTCTAGCACTCTGCCTGTAGCCGTCTTGCTACTTTAATTCCGTATACTTATTGTATTAACTTTTGCCCTTGTAATGACCGTTCAAAACTCCTTGACGATAATAATGTATTCGGTACAATAAAGCCCTAATTATTTTATTCGTACTGTCACTACACGAGATGTGATAACATTTCTTACCAAAAAAATTTCGCTGTCATCTTGATTCAGTGATCTACCTCGTGAACAATCTTGTATTCTTTCTATCTTTGATGACCTACAATGTTCCACAATAAATCTGAGATTATTTGTCTATCATCCAATCCTTTTTTGTCCCATTTGAACCGTAGTTCCTCTGTGCTAGGCTACCATCCTGACATTTAAGATAAGGGTGACCAGCCTCGCCCTCTCCTGAGTGGCATTTTGTGAGCAATAAGCCCCAGTGACCTCATGGATTGAGAGCCGTTACGGACCCCATCTGGACGGTGCGGCATAATCCGCTAGATGTCCAAGCGTCCATTTGGTTATATCGTTACCACATTACACAATAAGTTGTTTCCTGGGATACACGAAACATTTGCCTTCTCACTTTGTGCAAAACCACCTGAAGGCAGCACTATATCAAATGAGTGAATGACGGCCGCTCCCGCCTACCATCCACCTAACAAAACACTTTCACAAGATTAAAAGCAGAAATTCAAAATAATCTCCAAGCTACCGTTCATCAAGAACAATTTCTCTCATTTTTATAGTGAGCATCACACCAATGGAGTGAAAGGAGATGGGCAGGACAGAGGGAGGAGGGGGCGCAGAGAAGACAGAAGGGGGAGAGAAAGAGCCATTTATTATCGTATTTAAAGTCATTTGTTATCGAATTTACTCGTAATGTTATCTGCCTGGTCATCGGTGCACTGGTGGCTAAGAGAGCATCAATACAAAATGTCAGTATCCCATTGCTCTCATGCGGTGGTGCAAAGTCAGCAGTAGCCAGACATCACACAGCCTTCTGCTCTTTGACGAAGACCTCATCCCTGCTTCTAAAGTCTTCATAGTCATACAATTGATGCATGATTATCTATTCAGCATGTCTACTCATCTCAGTCCTTCCATGAGAGAAAGAAGACTCTTCTCGCTCCGTCTCACACATCAGAGCCTACTGCAAAAATCACAGAAATGAGGAGAGGCTCCAGTATGTACCAAAATAACAGATGACACCTCTTACAGGCAGTAGACAACTTCCACAATCAGAGGATCCCTTTCTTATCAATGGAAATCACTGGCCGGCTGTCTGTGATGTCCCAGTACCTACCGAACTTGAACACCAGCGCTCAAACCTGCTGCCCTCAGTACCAATTTACTGTTCTGAGAGCTTACCACCGGGTATCAGGAGCCCAAATCTCTCTAAAGAGGGACGCCTTCACGTGGTGGCAAAGATAAACCCAGAGAAAAGAGTGGTGGACTGCAGAAAAAGGGAATCTCAGCCTGCAGCCCACCGATCTTATGTTCCAATGAGTCTGTAGTCATACATCAACAACAACAACATAAACGACAGCGAAGAGAAAGAAGTCAATTGGACAGTGAAGGAATAGGTAAAGTTCAAATTAGCCTTGACAAAACATGAGGAAACACAAAGGTGGAGCGCGATAGGAGAGAACAATACAAGAGGTTATTAGAGGGTGAGGAGGAGAGACTAGCGAGATTTACCGTGGCTAATAATAAAGGGACAGATCAGAGCACAGAGAGACGGAGAAACACTGTAATGTGTATGGTAGTGGCTGAGGGTGAATGCGTATTGCGAAGGATGAATGATGCAATATGGCTGGGGTGTTTATTGTATGGTGTATTGGAGTGACCGGGCTGGTGATGGTTTGGTGCGTTAGTTTGTAAATGTATGATGTAATACAGTGACTGTGAGGTGTGTATAAATGTACAGTATGGTGTGTTACAGTGACTTGGGTGGTGACTGTGTGGTGCATTAATAACTGTATGTTGCTAAATGATGGTCCATGATGTATTTGATAGTAATTAGGTTGTGATTGTATGGAATTATTATAGTAAGTATTGTATTATGATAACGTGTGTTACAGTATGTTTATGGTGTACGATACTAATCGGGATGGCCATAAAGTTGTATTAGGTTGTTTGTATTCATTTTTATGGTGATGGGGGTGCTGATTGTATGGTGTAAAAGTAAGACTGATAAGGGACAATGTATTGTAAATAGATCTTATTCTTGTATATTCAGAAGTTATCTAGTACCAATTCTCTACTATTTTAAGCATATGGCGCACTGTTCCTTGTTAGTTGATGCCGAGTACATCAATTTTAACCGCTGTACTTTGCTGCTATCGGATTCATGTTATAATTCTCACTTCCACACTGCTTTACCTTGAGGGAAATTTGTCGAACTGGAGGTGTCAGATAAACCATTCATTAACATATTAGAAAACACAAAGATGTAACAAGCAAATATATCGGTAGGGAAGAGGTGCTTGAGTGTCTCCTTCTCCGACAGTAATATGATTCAGTGTTATATATGGAATGAGAGCAATGTGTATGCTGAAGCCTTTGATCCGTGCAAGTGAAAGGCAGACTCATAATTTTTGACAATTAACAGTGTAGAAGAAGAAGAAGAAGAAGAAGAGGGCTTTAACTAAATGCCTATTTGAATATGGAGGGTTGTTATTAAGGCAACAACAACAAAAATCTATCTATCTATCTATCTATCTATCTATCTATATATATATATATATATATATATATATATATATATATATATATATATATATATTTGCTTTAGAATCCTGACTTTCTCCTTGAATTGAATTAGTCGACGTAATAGTCATATCTTCAACCGTACTCGTACTCCTGGGTTAACAGCACAGGGGACAACAGACTAAGTTATCACTTTCAACGGCCCGCGAATCTAACTGTGGTTCTTTCACTTGCGAAGTGGATATGCTACCCAATGCATTACCGTTTCCCCCTCAATGATAGAATGCTTCTGGCCTCACTATGCCGTTGATAAATACGCGCTGTAATGTGAGACGCTGATGGTGACATTATATAATCACAGGCGTTACGTAAATCTCCGTGAAAATAAAAGAACCGCCTCACCTTTGCTATTTAACTCCCTTTAATCAGAGGACGTAGGCCTATTTGTCTTTCTATTTTTCAAACATCAGACTCTTTAGCATCGCTTTAGAGAGACCTCTCGACATTATTTTAATCTCTCTCTTTCTCTCTCTCCATCCAACTGTTTCATTTCGCTGTGGATAGAACTTTCGGGTCTATTTTTATTTCCATTTTTTTAAAGCATCTAACTGTGCTAATTCGCTTTAGAGATCTTTCCGCTGTGTTTTTCTTTCTATATTTTTTCAAGCATGCAACTATTTTATTTCGCTTTATTGACCGTGTTTTCTTTTCTTATTTAAGCATCTGACTGTTTTACTTCACTTTGGAGGGATCTTTCTTAGCAGAGGAGTCGGATGGCGAGTTTTCCTATTTTCTTTACTACAAGATGACTCCCAAACCCAAAAATATTATTTTAAAAAGACTCCTGGAAGTATCAAGTACAAAAGACAAGTGACAACCGCAGGCTGAAGAGGTTAATTTATTACGTGTCTACAAATACGTAATAGCCCATTCTTTACGTGAAGCTCTTCGTGTGGTCATTTCAGTAGTGTGGCAATAACATAAATAAAACACTGTACAGTGTGAGCTGGAGGGAGGAGAGCCAAATGGTAGAGGATATGTTGACACAGAGGCGATTCATGGCCATCCCTTACGGGATTAAGGAGTCTGGATATGAGCAGACAAACAGACAGATAGTTAAATAGATAGATAGATAGATAGACAGCGAGTGAGAGATAAACAGATAAATAGACAGATGGATGGATAGATAGACAGACAGGCTGGAAGATGGATAGATAGATACAGACATGTAGGTAGCTGTGTGTTATTGTCTAATGTCACATCACTCTCCAATAAACTAGATTTATTACTACAGTGGTAGAATCCAACTCACTTGGAATCATCGCCTTTACTGAAGCCTGGCACATTCCCCCCAAAACTATCATCACGAGCGACAGCCTCTTCTTTCACCTTCGTTCTGAGCGACGAGGTGGCGGTGTCGTCATTTTCTGCCGAGATGAACTTCCTTCGTCACCCCTGACCATCGATATCTCAGTGGGTGTGGAAGCAGTGTGGCTACGTGTGTGTCACCACCCTCCCATCCCCATCACGTGGCCTCCATCATTGGCTGCTTGCTGTATCATCCCCGCCCCAACCCCCGAGCTCCCACACGAAACCTATTTCTCCAGTATCTCATCGGAACTTCAGATTATCTCAAGACTAGGTATCCTTCCTCCAAGCTTTTCATATATGGTATATTGAAATGAATCTGACATGGTGGACATTGAAGCACACCTCTAGGTAACACAAACTGTGGACTTTCCAACACATGTATCAACACATTAGACTTCATACTGACTGATATGGCTGACTTTTATTTATCACAAATACCTTTGTCCCCTTTTCGCCGAAGCAACCATACCTCAATCCTCTGGTTCCCGAAACCCATCCTTGCACTTGGCAGGAAGCCAATATGTTAACTTATAGAGCCTTAACTGACTCAGTGGTACACGACTTTGGCAGCTGGATTGTGCATTACCTTTGGGTGAAAGTCACCAGAGTTCGAGATGTGAACACTAATTGGATCAATTATCCCAGTAGCATTGCTCAGGCCTTTCGTCACTTTTTTTCAGGAAAAATGTGTGCATATTCATCCCTCTGGCGCACCATGCAACCGCAATAAACGTCTCATTCAGCAACGCAATGAGGCTTTCCGCAAAAGAAACACAGTTAAGCACAAATCGTTAAGAAAGAAAGGCATTAGAGAAATAGCAGCTGCCAAAAAATCATATTACTCTAATAAAACTTCAACACCCAAAACACACCAGTGTAAGAAAGTTGTACGGCAAGTTGCAACAGCTGTGTGGTCTTAAAAAATAATCCTCCACCTTCCCTTGTGTAGCCAACCACTCCAACACCCCAGCAGCTGAAACAATTAACAACCACTTTGCTACCATATGCCAGCAGTTACCTGAACTTAACTGCAACCTTCTTTGAGCATACTTCTCCTTCCCCAAATTACCCACAACTGTTTTCGAACACGACGTCGCCTCCGGCTTTCAGAATTTGAAACTTAAACGCGCATCCACTCCCTCAGCCTTACCAATCCACCTCTATAAGGGAATTTCTACTGAACTCGCTAAACATCTTACACCTATCACCAATGCTTCCTGCCAAAAATATAAGTGCCCAGGCATGTGGAAATTATCTTACATTCCAAGACCATTCGAGATATAGACTTGAAATTTTCAGGAGTGATGTATCTTGGTTACAGGCTTCTTTTGGCACAAAATTTATTTTCCTTGCACTAGCGCCGCGCTAGCGCGCTGTTATTTTCTTCAGTTTTTGCTCTCTTGCGCAGCAGAATCTACTGAATCGATTGTTTTGCAGATGTTCCAGTATGCAGTCGCCTACATATACCAGTGCACCTGGGTAATGATACTGAGATCCAACAAATGCTTCTTGAGATAGTGGGAAAACCCAAAATGGCTGCCTCATGCCTGGAAGTGCTAAATAGGAAAGTATTTGGCCGATTTTGACCAAATTTGGTGAAAATGTAATGGGTCATGAGTAAACATGATTCGCATAGTGTGAATGACCTTGACCTTGATATCAAGGTCACAGATCAGAATGCGTAAAAAATTTTGAGTTACACCAAAGTCCCTTAATATTAGGTCTACAATGATAACAAAAGTATTTTTATCTGGAATGTGGAGTTCTTTGAATATTGCTTCAGTGGCCTCAGAATTCTAGTCATTACTTTATTATTATTATTATTATTATTATTATTATTATAGGTAAATAGACAGATAGATAGATAGCTAACCATTCAGCTCTAGGAAGTCGTATTATATTCGTGCCTTTGACATATTATTATTTAGCTTAATGAAGAGGTTATTTAAGGCCCTGTCTAATCTCTGTAATCAAAATAAAAATTAGCAAGCTGAGATATCTCGTCTGGTACTGAAAAGAAGAAATGCAAAATAAACAAATAAACAAACAGATAAGAGCATACTAGTGCAATACGTAATCCTATAAATGAAATGACGTCTTTCCTTCTAATTATTGTAGTCTTCACACGATTATATTCACCTCGGGATAAGACCAGTCGTTGTGTAGCAGCTAAGGTGAATAAAATCGTCTGATGGTTGCCAGAACAAAGAGATAATCGTACTGACCCGTGTTCTTAGTAGGTAAGGAAGCTCCCTAACACCTATTTCTATACAATTTTATTTTGTTTATTACACCTTATTGTCATATTCTGTGTTACATAAATCCTTCCAGTATCGACTTACTCAGCATAAATGGATTCCAGACATATCCAAAAATAAATCGCTAAGAAACGTGTTTGGGAGCTTCCTTTTTCAAGAAGAATACGATCCCTTAACCCTTTCAGCCCGATGAGGTGTTCATCGGCGTATATTGGGGCTGACATCAGGCGACGTTATTCAGTGTAGTAAAGGTTTTCAGCACTGGAAATATGGCCCCTGTGCTCGCCAATTAAGAAAGTTCAGTAAAACCTCATCCTCAGCGATTTATTTTTGGATACGTCTAGTTTCTATAATTTTGTAGGTTAATTATGCAGAGTATGGCGATATTTTAAGGATTTTTGGTACACAGGAGAGGATAATAAGGCGTAATAAACAAAATAAATCACTTAGGAAATGGCATTGGGAAGCCTTCTTAAACTACGAGAAAACCTGCCTATATCTAACCCCATCAAGTGGAAGTCTTACAATGTCGATAAAATTGGTTAAGATGAACCTACTACTACTGCCACTACAACTGCTACTACTACTACAACAACTACTACTGCTACAGCTACTACTACTAGTACTACAACTACTATTACTACTACTACTACTATTACTACTACTATTAATAATAATGATAATGGTAACAATGCTACTATTACTACTGCTGCTACTACTACTACTACTACTACTAGTAGCAGTAGTAGTAGTAGTAGTAGTAGTAGTAGTAATAATAATAATAATAATAAAATAAATATCAAAATAATTATAATTATAATGACGACAACGATGATGAGGTTAATAATAATATTTCAGATGGTAACAAGAACACAAGTATGCAAGTCATCGTTCTTAAAGGGCTAACATTCAAGAAGCTTTTCAGCCCAAAGAAATATTACATTATTTTTACAACTTTCAGTTGATTATACACAGCTCTGGAAACACTTCTCAAACTGTAGAGGTTAGATATACCATTCATTAACCCTTCATTAAGGCAAAATGAATGAAATACTGTCATGTTAATTGGAATAAAGTTAAAAGATAGTCTATCAGTGAAATGGTTAATGTTTTGAATCCGGCAATTAAAATGAATGAAATACTGTCACGTTAATTGGAACAATGTTAGAAGATAGTCTATCAGTGAAATGGTTAATGTGTTCAATTCTCTGATCTATTGTTAATTAATTCTTGCTGTCTCTAACCCTTCTTATTCACAGTAGAAGATACTTTCCAGCCTGGGGGTTACATACAACCTTCAGTGACGTGTTTATTGCAAGACCACTCATATGATCTCAGTCAAGTCGTATATACTCAGCTTGCTTTAACTAGTTGCTCACACACACACACCACAAAGCTAACCAGGAGACAGGGCGTGTGTGCTGGGCAATCCCCAGGCCCCGTTTTCCCCATTGCTATTTTTTTTCGTCAGCCCACACCCCACTGACCGGGCTAATGTATAGTCCGGCCTGCACTATAGGTGCAGGAAATCTTTTAACAACAACTAGGCGCTTCTGGGCTAATATATGGCCCGGGCCTCCCAAAAGGCGAGGCAGTTTATAACGAACGAACTAGGCGCACAACTGCCGTCTTTCGAACCTGAATGTTGGGCTAGTAGATTAGCACTAGAATATTGCATTAACCACGATAAAGTTATGCGGGAAGGATGCAAGGCCGTGGTACTGTCTTATTCTGCCATTGACTTACGGGAAATAGGCTGCAAAAAGACGAAAATCTCCTCCTAGTTTAAAATAAAGGAACTATACTTGTAGCAATAATACACGGAAAAATATCTCAGACAGCTAAAGAGGTCAACAGAAGATGGCGGTGGCTGTGGGGAGGGGGGGGGGGACGGCACACTTACGCTAACTGGTTCCGAAATTAATTGACCGGGAAGACTATTATCGTTTTCACATTAATACAAAGTTCAGCAATTGTTTCGCTCAGTGCGTCGCCTTAAGGGGAAATTAGTACCCAAGAAGGAATAGGGGAAAATGGAAGTACAGTACCAGAACTTCAGTCCGCGTTACATAACCTGATTGTCTCGCACGTGTCGAACAATATCCACAGAATACTTTGTCTACTCACGGGCCGCCCGGTAACGAAAGAAAACGCGCCCGCTCCTGGGTGATGACGTCACACTCTCCTCTCTCGTCTCCCGCGTCCCAGTTCATACCTTACATTGTTGCACAGTAATATTTTTCTTTTTTTCCTGTCATATCATAACATGTGGTTGCATATTATGTCAGAAACGAGGTAAGTAAATAACATACTAATCTCTAGGCAAACTCTTTATTGATTTTAGTCATACCCTGCTCATATCATTACAAGCTTTGAAACAGTGTTTAAGCATATGGACTAGAAAATTATCTCATAGTTAAAAGTTCATTGAACATGAATCTCTCTCTCTCTCTCTCTCTCTCTCTCTCTCTCTCTCTCTCAAGCAAAAATCAGTCACCATAATTGTACATCTATTTAGCCTATTATAATGAGTTTTACTCCTTTTTTTTTTTTTTAATTTTTCTGGATGAAATTTTTTATTCAGTACTCGGATTCTAAAAAGCATACGACATCACGCAAAATAAATAATTACTTCATAAGGTAGAGAAACAAATTCAGCAGCTTGACTGGCTAGATTCTGGCCAGGGGTTATTCCAGGTTGCAAGGCATAATGACAAGTAAATAACTTTTTTATTGTAATTTTTCTAGGCATTCAGAGCTAGGTTTCATCAATTTTTCATTTCCCCTGCTAATTGCACCAATCTATGTGTCTTCTTTGATGCCTCTGAACCGATGTACTGAGGAAATTTATGAGCTAAGAATCCACCAAAATACGCTAGGCCCTCTTCCTCCATAACTTTTTTGAACCCTTTAACTTCTAAATCCAGGTTGTCTGAAATATTTTCCTTGTCCATCCCCTCTGCCTCTGGTTCATCGTTTTCGTCTGACAAGAACACCATTGCAGACAGGGTCAGTTCACGCTGGAGGTTTTCTTCGCCATCCTCAAACAATGCAGCATGCTCATCATGGAAGCTGGAAAATGACTGCTGACATGTTCACATCATCATTTTTTTTCTCTCCACGTTGTATTTTGACCTCACAAGAACTATTTTTTCAGAGATGTGACATAACCCGATGGTTAACAGCAACAGGAGATGGATGCCTAGGGTATTTTGGTCGATTCTTAACTCATAAATTTCCTCAGTATGAGTACATCGGTTCAAAAGCATCAAACAAAAAAGACATATGGACTGGTACAATTAGCAAGGGATATGAAAAACTGATGAAACCTAGTTTTGAATTCCTGGAAAAATTACAAACAATGGAAAAGTTATTTATTTGTCATTGTGGAATTAAAGCCCTGCAAACTGGAAAAGCCACTGGCCAGAATCTAGCCAGTCAAGCTGCTGAATTTGTTTCTCTGCCTTATGAAGTAATTATTTATTTTGCATGCTGTCGTATGCTTTTTAGAATGCGAGTACTAGATAGAAAAAAATCATTTCACCCAGAAAAACTGTAAGTAAAATGAGTAAACTGATAATTGATAAAAAGATGTATAAAATTCTGACTGAGAGAGAGAGAGAGAGAGAGAGAGAGATTCATATTCAATAAACTTTATGTAAGACATGAGACAATTTTCTAGTCCATGTGCTTGAATACAGTTGCCAAGCTTATAAATGATATGAGCATGCTATGACTAAAACCAATAACTTGTTTGACAAGAGATTTGTATAATATTTATTTGCGTCATTTCTGACATAATGTGCAAGCACATGTTAAGATATGGTACGAAAGAATGAGACATTTTAGTGTGTAACAATGTAAGGTATAAACTGGGACACGGGAGACTAGAGGAGAGTGTGACGTCATCACCCACGAGCTGGCGCGTTTTCTTTAGCTCCCGGCCGATCCGTGAGTAGACTCTGTATTCCACAGTGTTGAGTCTCTACACTGTGCTGTATTCTATGGATATTGGTGTCGAATTTTGCACTAACTTAGCAAAATCTCTTTAAATATTACTCTAAGCTATTTGGTTTATTTGCTCAAGTCCTTGCCTCTTATAAATTTAAATGATGCTAATAAGCTTCGTTAGAGCATTATATCATATCCTGTGGGAGTACCGTTTTTGTCTTGAAGGGTGATGATAACACATTACCCCGCTGGAGATGCTCGCTGCTGTTTTAGTGTATATGATTTTTCTACTTAGAAAAAGAGCGAGTGATTTATTTTTTTCTTTCCGGAGAAGGAAGATTAACTCATTAGTGTTTTTTTTTTTTTTTTTTTTTTCCGGGGTGGGATAAGTTCATTAGTGTTTTTGTGCTTGGGCAATGACTGTTTTGATACACTAATCTGTAGCTTCCTAATCTCCTTTCCTTACCGATTTATTTTTGGACACATCTGTTTTCTATCACATTGAACGTTAATTATGTAGAGTGTGGCGATGTTGGAAGGATTTACGTTTTACAGAAGAGGACATTAAGGTACACTTCCGGTCTGGAATGTCGGCTAATGCCAAACGATTTTATTCTGCCAAGAGGGAGTCACAAGATTATAAGAATGTAAACTTACTAATGTCACCGTTTGCCTTCGAACTGTCGGGGTAACGCTGGAATTCTATTTCAGCTAACCCCAAGAACGTTTATTTAGCTGAGCATAATAATTGAGAGCTTGAGTATTAATGAAATCTGGTTTTATGTCTGGATGAGGCACGGCCAATGCACTGTTCCTTGTCCGAAAACTACAATGGAGATTCGGAAAAAAAGTTTGATAGTCCCGGGGGTGACGGTAAATATAGGCTATGAGAAGGCTGTATGAAGACGAATAGTTCCTCAGGTTGGCGATAAGTTTGTGGGAAGAGATAACGACATCTGTGAGAGTGAATGATGTGTTAAACGAGGAATTCCCAGTTGGTGTGCATCCGAGGCCAGTGCTGAGTTACTGCTATCCCAGCTTGGCACTTGAAGCACTGTCGAGAGAAGTGAGCTTTCTGGGGGGCTGTTCTTTGTTGATGATTTAGTTCTGATTCGAGAAAGTATGAATGGGAGCAAAGAGAAGATTGGCAAGTGGAAGGACGAGATTAAAGCAAAGGGACCTTAAGCAAACACTAGTACAACGAAGCGTATGGTTAGTAAGTGTGAGGGAGGCAACACAATGGAAGAAAGTTAAAGACCCTGTACTGTGTATAAAATCTACAGTAGTTGGAAGGAATTCTTTCTTGTGTACAAATTGTATAAATGGGTCCACAAAAGACTAACTTGTGTTGGACACAGAGTACAGGATGTGAGAAATTTTCAGTGTTCGAAATGATGAGATACCACGGCTGTGGACAAAGTGTAAATGGAAAGTGTAAATTGGGGAGCCAGATTTACTTTAAACGTTGGGGGACTCTCAATCCCCCAAAGCAATGAGAGTATGGGCTCCCCTACTGTATAAAATCAGCACGGTAAATGTAACTGATAACATAAAAATTATATTGGCATGGATGGAGAGTTGAAAATGTGTTGGTAAAATGATTGAACTTTCTGGTCAAACATTCTTGAATCGGTCACAGGACTTTTCCTTAGAGTTCGCAACGTTTCTCCCATCAACAAAATGTATTACTGATTAGTCCAGGGAATGATGATGCTAATGTACAGTGTTTATTAATTGATGGAAATAAAATGATAGACTGGGAATTTTTCTAGAAACCACTGTTACAGCCACTGGTCACTCAAAGTAATAGCAAGAAGTGACGTTCATGTCAGAATACTTTAGAAATTAGTTGATTTTATCAGTTTGGCTAACCAATCCGCCTGAAAAGTTTCCGAGTTCTGCCAGCACTTACCAAATTGTCCATGTCACAGACAAATGCACCCTTACCCGCGAGTACTAAACTACGCTAAATACGAATCAAAGACCAGTGAAAAAAATCAAGGAGGAGGGAAGTTCCTCCTAAATACTTGACCAGGTTATCTCTTAATGTTTACAGTATATAATCTGAAAGAAAATTTGGAATTCTCTACACCGGAACATCTCCCTACTCTCGCTCTCCTCTTCAACGTACAAAAGACGCTACAATATGGGTAAAATATGAAGAGGAAAAGGAAATTCATTCACTATACTTGATCAGGATGACCCCCAAGAAGTACACCAAATACTCCGACCGAAGGATGATGATTCTTTCCGCTCGAACGACTACATTTTGTCGAAAACCAACGAGTGTACATTGCTACAAACCAGCACCAGACATATTGAAATACAGGGAGCAACTAATTTCCTGTGTAATCAACAAGTAGTAATCATCACAGGATTATAAATTCAGCTGTCCGAGAACGCCTGTGTCTCCGATAATATAAGAGAAAACAAGGGCGACGATGGTACATAACGAATTTTGAAGGGAGGTCTAGATGTCTTACATCTAGCAACTTATAACTGTGCAGCTGTCCCACATAATCTGCATGAAGCGTCGTACACCACTTAACATCATTTACAAAGGCAATTAGAGCTCACAGATTCCAAACTGGTACGACAAATGATGTATTTAAATGCAGTGGAGGTTGTGCACTATGTGGGAATCGTTAGTGCATGAGTACGGACCTAGGACCCCAGAGGTGATGTTGAAATACTATATATCATTGTCTCATAGTCTCTGAAAACAACATTATAGTTCAGTCAAGCTTTTTCTCACAAACTATTGTGTTGACAGTCCTATACTGTACATTTATGCAAGTGAATATATATATATATATATATATATATATATATATATATATATATATATATATATATATATATATATATATATATATTTTATAGTTTGATAATCCTACAGAAAACAAAAATAGTACGGTCATAGTTTGTCATCCTACGTTATTGTATGAGTGAAATTTTGCTCATTTTCTTTTATAAGGAATTGTGTGTTTTTTAGACCAAAGGAGGCAAAAATGAAACCGAGATTTCACCTAAACCAACCGTGATGGTAGAGCTCAATTTTTCAAAGTTATTTCATGTCTAATGTAGATACCTTTTCAAGTTTTATTTGTTATTGATCAGTACAGATGGAGCATACAAAGTCAAAGACTTAAGTAACTCTTTTTAGTAGCTTTGACCTCCTCTCTTAAAGTTGTAGCAAGGTACAGTAGTCTTTTTTTTTTTCTGTACATTTTCTATGTGTAGAGGCTGCTGGAGTTTACTTCTGATTTATTTATGTACAGGAATATAAAATCCCAAAATATGTGTGTTAGCAAAGTTGAACTTTTAACCACATCAAATAACATAAAATGTTAAATAAAATAAAAAAGTACCACGAACAACAGTACCAAGTTTGAAGAGAATGGATGAAAACAAATAAAGGAATGGCGCCATTTTTAAAAGTATTTGGAAGAAACACAAAAGAAAAAATAAGCGAGATATGGGAGCTGGAAAAGCTCCAGAGCAGATAAGGTATATAAGGGGATATTAATAACGAGGAGAAAAGAGAGACAGTCGGAGGAATCATGCTTGTTTCGAGTTGTAATGAATTTTTCCGCTATTACAGAATCTCCAGAACGCATTTTTTTTTTTTTTTTTTTTTTTTAATGTTCATGGAGTTCTCTTTTTAGTGTCCATAAAGTTAATCTAGTTTTATGCCGTGGAATCCCTTCTGGAAGGGTTTGGATGTTGACCTTATCTAGGTGGTGGCGACCATCATCCACTCACTTGATGTAGTCCTGCCTACTTCTTCCTTAGCCTTTATCATTCTTTTTTTGTGCCTGCCCTCCTCTCTTCCTATTTCTCCCATCTTTCCTGTCACTTCTTATTGCATTTCTTTCCTTTACAGGTGGCTTTACATTGAGTGACAAATCAAATGGTTTCCTGTACGCCAAGAAACCATTTACAACGATGGTTGGTAACCATATAACCAAACCATATGTGCTCCCTACGTGTCAGCAAGTGGATTGGTGAAGGGTTAGTGCCCCTCCCCGCAAAACAAACAACTCAAAGTCAAATGGCCACCCCTTGCGGGATTATGGCGTCTGACAATAGATAGATAGAAAGACCTTATCTACAAAATTCTTTTAGAGTGTATAGTACTTTACGATAGCAGGACCTTTATGGAGTCTGCCAGTGGTTCTTGGGTTAGTAAATGACACTCTGTCTGGGGGCCATGGGGTAATCTTAATTATTTGAAATCATTGGTAACTGAATTTTATCATCATATTCTAGGGATAATATCTGTGTGGAAATTTCTGTCATCCATGTTATGTACCGCATACCTAGAGACAGTGCAAGAGGTGATTGATTTACCATGGACACATTCATGAAGAAGAGCTTGACGGAGTTTGGACTAAGAATGGGGCGCCATACTTGGTATCAGTATATCAGCTGTCCTGATGTTTCCGTCTGTCTTATTTACATTTACTCTGCAAAACGTTTCCCCCAATCTGTTAAGTATCAAACTGAAATAGCATAATCGGTTCCACATGGAAAATGTCTATTCTTTACCCTCTCTGCATCTCAGCCACTGATACATCACTGGACACGAAGACGTAAATTTAACCACACCGCTTAGTTTGCAGATCACTTTATGAGTGTTCTTTTCTACACATGCCCAGCTTCATATTTTTAATCACCCAAGCTGTGATAATCTCAAGCCCAATATGTTCAATGGGGTGTTGTTGATTTGTTTACGTCTTTAAATGATGATGTAAAAGGGGACACAGATGTTATTGTATTTAGTTAGGGAAAGCACTGAACGAAAAGGGTTGAGAACCACTGGGATAGATCGACTTGACTGCCCCTAGGACGATGTGTGTGTGTGTGTGTGTGTGTGTGTGTGTGTGTGTGTGTGTGTGTGTGTTGAGGTCAGGAACGTGGGTCGTGGCTGGTGGGCTCCTCCGCCATCTTGTCAGTCCCCAGAGAGCTGTGTAGTGGTGGTCGGCAGGTGGGGCTGGGAAGGTCTTTCCCTCGTCGCCAGCAAGTAGGATTGTTTTCTAAATGACACATGTGGCTTCGTATCATCCCTTCCTTAACTGTTTTTATGTATATTGTACCATTAAATTCACTTGTATATAATTTATATTGTTTACATATCGACATTTTTGCATAATAAACATACAAGAGGATATTAAGATAATGCAAACTAGATCGCTTGGAAAGAGGTGTTACTGAATCTCGAAAGCCAGTTACAGTCCGACCTAGAGGCCCTCACATCCACATTGCCATACACGCTGTTGATGTTGCCGTCGTCAGGGAGGACGGCTGGATACGTGACAGAGTATACACTTCCTAAGCCTTCACTCTGAGTATACCCATTGACCCTGTCCTCACCATTATGAAGAATGTGGTTGATGAGGAGACCTTGCGGGATAGACATGTGTATCCTTTCACTAAGAGGACGCATTATTTACTCTATCCCTGTTAAGTGCACACGATTATATTCAGTTCAAGAATGGTCCTAGTAACGAAGGACGGACAAAAGGTATCATCCAATCCCTTGAGTTCGAAATGTCCCACCTTTAAAAAGAATCATGTGGCAGGAGCAACAGTGAAGTAAATTATCGCAATCGCAGTGAGAGTGTTAAGAGAAAATCAACATCTGCCCCCATCATAGTATAGATTAAAGTCTGCGAACTGAACTCCCTTCCTAACCATTGACCGCTTGAGTGTTTTGTTGTGGATAAAGTTATATAACTAATAATGCTTGCCTGAAAATAAGTGGTCTGGTATACTTCACGATTATATGGTCAGTATAGTGCATCTCGGAATACTCTCTCTCTCTCTCTCTCTCTCTCTCTCTCTCTCTCTCTGGCAATTTCAGCATCAAGAGAGTAAAGATTTTAGAGTCTTCGATTTCCGCTCCGAATGGGATGCAACTGCGACGGAGATATGTTGCATGCATTCAGAATCTTATTTACATTTATCTGATTAGATTACATTTTTTCTATCCTTATGTGGAAAGAAAATAATCTGGATGATGATGATGTGGATTACGTTTCTTGCGGGGATCAGAACCTTTTGTAATCAGTTTTGTTATTTCTTTTTATTCGTATATTATAGAGGACTAAGAATGCTATCTCTTTCATGGAGTAATGTTATAGATTCTGTTTCTTCCATGTTCAATGTTTAGTCCATTTAATTCACTTATGCGTATTTCCTCTTTGTTCTTGTTCTTTAGGACGATTTCATTCGCTTTAGGAGAGACTTTTCGAACAGGAAGATTAATTATACTCCCCAGTATTTCGTTCACTACAAGACATTTCCCAGTTTGAATAAAACAGAGTGAAGGGAGCGAGGAAAAAATAAATTATGTTACATTACTTAAGAGGTTAATATCTAAGATACAGTTCCTTTGGTTATTTTCATGTATAGCTGGGGAAAGAATCCGTCCAATATTTCACTCTTCTACTCCTCATTTCCCTTTGCTGGCCACCATTGCTAAGTTGAAGGAGGCTTGGTATGTTTCTCTGCTCAGTGGCGATGCTCTTTGATAAGATGCTTCAGGGATGAAAGTGACTGATATGTCGCAGGTGTAAAGTAGACGCAGTGGTATGGTAGACGAAATTTTGTCCCTCACCATGCATCTCCCCTTTTCCTGCCACCAGCCATGTCATAATTTTCCCTCCGCCTTACAAAATTGTCAGAATTTTTCCTTTGCTGGGAGGGATATCGAAATGGCCACACTTTCTCCCGATGGTGTCTCTTTCCACTTCGTTAGAGGATTTTACGGGTCGAAAACAAACACTTCGTCGTCCTCAGTGGACGCCTGACAAAGCCAGAGAGAGAGAGAGAGAGAGAGAGAGAGAGAGAGAGAAGTTATAAGGATAAAAACACTTCAAAAAGTCTAACGAACCACTCAGCGGAGGCATCAAAGATAGTGTTACCAAGTACACAGTGCTACTCTGTTAGTAAGAGAAAATTATACCAGTAATGAATGTTTTCCCCATCCATCATCCCCACCTAAAGCACTGACACAGAAAAGGTATTACAATACCCCTGACAGAGCGGATAGACACTGATCCACAAAATTTTGCCGGAGAGAGGGAAGCATTCAACATACCACTAAATCAGGTCTACCAAGATATTGTCTAACCGAGTCTTGCACTGTAACTGTTCTGTCGAGGAACTGTCACCTATCTCTGCTGGCAGCCGATTCCAGTTACTGCACACCTTGTACGTGAAGCAATTCCCTGATGTATCATTATGGACATGCTTCAGGTCAAACATCTACTCGTCAGTCTGCGTTGGGTTGGTATTTTAGAACAAATATATGTAGTAGGCAGAGTTTTCAGATCCACAAAAGGTTTTCTTTAGATCAAGGAGCCGCCCACATAAATGCCTAGTGTCTGAATTAAAGAGGAGTAGTGACTAAAGCCTTTTCTGGTATCTCATGTGCCCGATGGATGGGATCAGTTTCGTAACCTGTTCCTGGACTGTCTCAGTCCTTGCGATATTCTTCACGCCTGGCACATAGAAATGTGCAGCATATTCCATACACGGCCATACAGTAGAACTTTACTGGCACAGAGCAATATTTTTTTTACTTAAGCTTCCTTTATATATCATCTGCAAGGTTCTCTCTCTCTCTCTCTCTCCCTCCTCTCTCTCTCTCTCTCTCTCTCTCTCTCTCTCTCTCTCTCTCTCTCTCTTACAGAGATAGCAAATTATAATGTAAAAAAGGCGCTGTTGTCAATTCTCTCTACGTTAACTTCATATAAAAGTGACATCCATACACCTTGAATGCTAAGCAGTAACAAGAGATTAGATTTATGATACAGTGCCAGTCACGAAGAAGTCCTATGGAAATGATGCATTGTCGTAGTATTTATGTAATCTGTCACTGAACTATGTGAAATAAGCTGCAAAACGACGAATAGCTCTACCAAGTTCAGGCGAACGAACTGTAATGAAAGGGAATGAGATGGTGCAGAAATGAGGGCAATAATTCGTCAGCTGCCGTATGTTGGGAGAAAGAGGAATTCTATGAAATCATATTTGGTGATAACTTGACCAGTGGGATGAAAAGAGAGAGAGAGAGAGAGAGGTCTGGAGCCGAATTCTTAAAGTATCCCAATCATTCATTATGATGGAAGAAATCTATATATCTCTTAATCATTATCAACAATAAATTTGTCTAGTATTTTCTACCTTAAAGCACACTCTAGTTTCATTATAAATTTTAGTAGTTATACGAGTGAAGATAGAAGTAACAACAAGCAGTCCTCTACACAGCTCAGCTCGAGCTAAAGAAAGTTTTTGAATACGGGCCGACGAGAGCAAATGGGGTCGTCAGCGTAAAATAACTCAAGCCAGGAGAGACACCAGAATGGCTGGCGTGAGTGGAGAAATGTTGTTGCGGTGAAGGAGGGATAAGGTGTGTAGTTGTGCCTGGGTGCAAGGACAGGTTGAGGACAGCCAAATCTGAGGCTCAACTCTCTGTTGAGGAAAGTCTTTGGCGTTTGCTCAACGGTATTAGTATAGTTGTTTCAGTCGTGAGAGGGCTAATGGTAACTATATGAACACAAGTTGTACACTCATTCTCCTCTGAACAGAAAATTACATTTGTCCCAGCCATGAAGAGGTTAATGGTAACGGCATAATCTCAAGCGCCACTGTTCAGATAAAATAACATCGTCTGGTGTAGGCAGGAATAGAATACTAGAGTTGTTCCCATTGTGGGAGGGTTATCGTCACAAATATTACCCTTCAGAGGTTGTATATTCAATAAGGTAAAGAAAACCCTTTAGTTATATATATATATATATATATATATATATATATATATATATATATATATATATATATATATATATATATATATACATATATATTGTAGCAGTCGTGGTTCAGTGGGTTAGAGCGTTCCGCTCTGACCGGAGGGTCGGAGGATCGAATCCACCCAAGGGTCATTGGTAGACATCAGAAAAGGCATCTGGTCATGAAATGCTCCAGTCCAAAAGTCCTCTACCCAGAGGCAACGCCTTAGCCCTTCGGGGATACCTGGCGTAAAACCAAATGAGGATGTGCAGGAGAGTTGTGGTCTGGATGTGGATGTGATAGGAAGCATTAGGAGAAACACACTGAGGTGGTTTGGCAATGTGAAGAGGATGGAGAGTGAGAGACTGACGAGGAGAGTGTATGTGAGTGAGGTGGAGGGGGAGAGAGGTGTCACGAATCAAATTCGCGACATTTCCCTTTTGTGAGAAGCCACGAACTATTAGTGGAAAACTCACTGTGTATCGCTCAGTTAACCGTTTCTCTCTCCACTTCGGTGGTATACTTTTCAAAACATTCGTCACTGTTTCAAAAGTGACCGATTTAATGCACGTCACTAAGTGCTCTACTGAGCGATATTATTGTTTCTTTATTGTTCGCCCCTGCTTGCCTCGACCGTTAGAAAAATGCGGCCTAGTGCTCCGCTTTTGTTTCCCACGACTTATTGAGTCGAGTGTTTGCTCTGACGGAGAGAGGTTCTGTGCTCCAGAAGTGCGAGAGAAGAGGTCGCTAGCACCCAGACTCCACTGAGTATAGTTTCTCCAAGCTCCCACCCCCTTGGTGATACACAGCATTCATCGATCAGTATTTCCTTTTTGTATTTTCCTAGGTTTAAGAGTTTAATTAAGGTGTTTTTCCTAGGCGTAAGTATTTAGCTTTTGTGTGAGTGAGTGAGTACGATCTCTTTATTTGAATTCATTTGAAGTGTAACGTTAAATTTATTTTTGTAATCAATAAATTTAACAGTTCTTTTCCTTGAGCTGAATGTAATGTAAACTCTTGTTTCATTTCTCCACAATTAAGCTTATTCCTCATATAGCTCCTAGCTTGCATAAACGTTTTGCTATTCATAACTGGTACTTAGGCCAGTCTTGTATTAAACTTAAAATCCGTTGTGCCTCCTAGGAGTTAAGCACCAGCAAGAACCTGATACTATTATTAGTTTTAGTTATTTATTGTCAGGGGTGAAGTAACTTTCTCCAGAGGCTAACAGTAACAGCAATTGAGTAATTAGTCTCTGATGTGTACTGTTGAGAAAGTTTATAAATTCTCGTTCTTAGAGAATCGTGCGAAGCAGGCCAGCGTAAAGTAATCGTTGCTTGATTTAGCAAGACAATCATTGTCCCTGCTCTGCAATATTATTGAATATTATTATCAATTAAATAATATTTAGCATTCATTTTAAAAACACCGTGTTATTATAAAAACCCCCTTGACAAGAGGGAGGGGAAGGCCAAGGATGAGATGAAGGGATGGAGAGGTATATGAGAGAGGGGGGTGTGAATTGGGAGCAGGGCAGTGAAATGGAGGGGGACAGGGTGACGCGGAGGCGATTTGTTTGTGGCCACCCCGTGTAAGGGATTAAGGCGTCTGGTAATATATATATATATATATATATATATATATATATATATATATATATATATATATATATATATATATATATATATATATATATATATATATATATATATATATATATATATATATATATATCCCATTGGATCCCAGGGTGCTGGGCAGTGCCATATGAGCGTACAGCCCTCCACTTATCGGCTCATTTTCGCGAAGCTCATAGGTCCCTACCCGGTGGTTCCCTACTTTATAAAGACTTGAAAAATCCCAGTTCTGTCCAATATTCCTGACATTGGGCTCCAATGGGTTATATATATATATATATATATATATATATATATATATATATATATATATATATATATATATATATATATATATATATATGATGTATAGTGGTAGGTGGGGGCACTCACCATCCACTCACTCGATGTAGTGCTGCTCTAGGATGTCTGCCCTTTCCTCTCCTCCATCCTTCTTTCCTTCCATCCTCTTCCGTCTTTCTTTCCTTCATTCTTTCCTTGTCCTTTTACCTTCGGATGACTTTACACTCCCTCTTCTGTCTTTCTTTCCTCCATTCTTTCCTCTTCCTTCTGCCTGTGGGTGACTCTACACTGAGTGACAAGCCAAATGGTTCCCTGTACACCAGGAAACCATTTACTACTCTGGGTGGTAACCATATAACCATATGTTGGCACCTGGTGGTTTAGTGGGTAATTATTGCACTCCAATTGGATTGAGCCGGTGAAGGTTTATATCCAAGGGGTGGTTGGGGTTGATTGCTCATGTATTGCCACTCAGGGATGAATGAGGTTGGTCACTCTCATCTTAAATGTCGGGACCAACTGCCTAGCCCCGGGCTCCTACGCTCCTCATGGGGAAATATAGGATTGGATGATGGATGGATAGATGGAAGGATATATTTGTATATACAACAGTGTGTGACTGAATGGAAGGTGTCATCGAGACTGATGTGGGTGAAAGCGAAATTTGAACGTGAGTTGTGGGTGTTTGTGAGTGCATATGGGTCTGGTAGTGAAAGGGATGAAGAAGAGAGGGAGTCTTTCTGGAATAATGTTGATGAGTGTCTGCAGAGTATTGGAGCGAATGTGAATGTGGTAATGATGGGAGATCTGAATGCTAGAGTGGGAAATTTAGCAGTTGAATGTGTAGTTGGTATGCATGGTGTGCCTGGAAGAAATGAAAATGAGGAACGAATGATAGCGATGTGTGTTGAGCGAGAGATGGTGATTGGAAATACGCTGTTTGAGAAGAAAAATATTTATAAGTATACATGGGTGAGACAGGAGGTTGGAAGGGTTGTTGATAGAGTTTTGATGGACTATGTGTTGTGTCTAGGAATGTAATAGTAAGATTGTTGGATGTGAGAGTTCTGAGAGGGGAGGGTGGAGGTATGTCTGACCATTACCTGGTGGAGGGAAAGTTAAGAGTAGGTAAGAGATGGGTGAGAACTAGGAGGGTTAGGTGTGGCAGGGAGGTTTTGAAAGTGAGTGAATTGGATAAAAGAGAGAAAAAGAGAGAGTATCAGGAGAAATTGAAAGATGAGTGGAACGCAGTGAAAGATCAGGAAAATGGCAGTGTGGAGGAGGAATGGCAGTTGTTTAAGAATGCTGTGGTGGGGCATGCAGAAGAGGCGTGTGGTGTGAGACGTGTGGTTGGTGGTGTAAGAAAAGGAAGTGAATGGTGGTGCGAGGAAGTAAGTATGGCTGTGGCTGAGAAGAGACGTGCATATGAAGTGTGGCTGCAGAGGAAGGATGAGATGTCATATGAAAGGTATAAGGAAAAGAGGAATAGGGCAAGAAGGGCTGTGCGTTATGCTAAAGTGGCAGCAGATGACAGGTGGGGTAGGCGGCTGACAGAGAATTTTCAACAGAACAAAAAAATGTTTTGGAAGGAGGTGAAAAGGGTGCGAAAGGGAGAGTCTGGGAAGGAAGAACGAGTAAAAGCAGAGGATGGAAGGATGTTAATTGAGATGGATGCAGTAAGGAAGAGATGGGCAGAGTATTTTGAAAGATTGTTAAACGTAGAGGAGGAAAGGGTGGCTGAGATTGTGGCAGATGGAAGGGTGCAAGGAATAAATGTGTTGGGAGAGTTGAATGATTCTTTGATCACAAAGGAGGAAGTGGAGAAGGCAGTAAAGGAGATGAAAACAGGGAAAGCTGCAGGTATGGATGGGTGTGCTGTGGAATGCCTGAAGGGTGGTGGAGTGACTATTGTTGACCGGTTAGTAAGATTGTTGAATGTGTGCTTTGTGAAAGGTATGGTGCCAATTGACTGGGCAAGTGCTTGTGTGGTCCCGTTGTATAAAGGCAAGGGTGATAAGTATGAATGTACTAGCTTTAGGGGTATAAGTCTGTTGAGTGTTGTAGGTAAGGTTTATCGTTGAGTGTTAATTATGAGTTAGAGAGGGTACAGAGGGATTGATTGGTGATAAGCAGTTTGGCTTTAGGAGAGGGAGGGGATGCGTGGATCAGGTGTTTGCTGTGAGACAAGTGTGTGAAAAGTATTTAGCGAAAGGAAAGGATGTGTTTTGGGCATTCATGGATTTAGAGAAAGCGTATGATAGAATTGATAGGGAGGCTTTGTGGACTGTTTTAAGATTGTATGGACTTGATGGTAGGTTACTAAAAGGGGTGAAAAGTTTTTATGTAAATAGTAAAGCGTGTGTAAGAGTGGGAAATGCTGTGAGCGACTGGTTTCCTGTGAGAGTGGGGCTGCGACAGGGATGTGTGATGTCGCCTTGGTTGTATAATATTTACATGGATGGTGTTGTACGGGAGGTGAATGCAAGAGTTTTAGGTGGAGTCTGGTGAATGTTGATGGTGGAGAGCGGAATCTGAAGCAGCTGCTGTTTGCAGATGATACTGCACTGGTGGCCGATTCAGAGGAGAGATTGAGACAGTTGGTAGAGGAGTTTGGAAGAGTGTGTAAAAGGAGGAAAGTGAAAGTAAATGAGAATAAGAGTAAAGTGATGAGATGTACGAGGTTGGTAGATGGTAGGGGGATGAATATAGTTTTGAATGGTGAGTTGCTTGAGGAGGTAGAGTGTTTTAAATATCTAGGGTCACATGTTGCTGTGGATGGAAGAATAGATGCAGAAGTGAAGTTTAGAATAAATGAAGTAGGAAAGGTGCTGGGAGGAATGAAGAAAGTGTTTAGATGTCGTTCGCTTAGAATGGATGTAAAGAGAAGGCTGTATGAGGGTGTTGTGGTACCGACTATATTATATGGGGCTGAAACATGGAATATGGGTGTAGCAGAGAGGAAAAGTTTGAATGTAATGGAGATGAGGTGTCTGAGGAGTATGTGTGGAGTGACGCATATGGATCGAGTGCGAAATGATGAAGTGCAAAGGAGAACTGGAGTTGTTCGGGAGATGGCTGATAGAGTTGAGCAGAGGGTGTTGCGATGGTTTGGGCCTATGGAGAGAATGGATAATGAGCGATTGGTGAAAAAGGTAACTAGATCTGATGTGAGAGGTGTAAGGCTGAGAGGAAGACCACAAATAGGATGGATGGATAGTGTGAAGAGAGCGTTGGATGTGAGAGGGATGTCTGTTGAGCAAGGAAGAGTGGCTGTGCGTGACAGAAATAAATGAAGAGAAATTGTGAATGAATAAGTGAAGACGCAGCCCTGAGGGGATATTCTCCCGCTTTTGGTCTGATCAGCTAGTCATGTCAGGTGCGGGTAAGGGGATGGGTCTGTTATGATGTGGCAGGGGTAAACCAGCTCTGCTGTCGGGCCCTGCTGCGGATGTCACTGATTGCATTGCGCGGTTGACCCTTGTGCAGTGTGGTGCAGTGAGGATCTGTCCGTTCTCCCCTTTGGGGCTAAGATGCGAATGAATGTGTTTGAATGGATGAGTAAATGGGGAGTGTGTTGTCCTGTCTCGGCTACCTCCCTTTCCTTGGGGGAAGCAGCCTAGGTATATAGATAGATAGATAGATAGACATATATATATATATATATATATATATTGTGGTAGGTGGGGGCGCCCATCATCCACTCACTCAATGTAGAGGTGCCATATGATCTCTGCACTGAGTGACAAGCCAAATGGTTTCCTGTACCCAGGAAACCATTTACTGCGCTGGGTAATAACCATATAACCGGGGTTTCTGGCAGGGTTAAGTATCCCCCAGATTCCCCTATCGAAAATCACTTAATCATGGCAGTTGTTTCAGAGAGCCTCGGAGGGCCCAATACCTGCCCAGGGCCCCATCCAAATGGGCAGACTCGTGTGGCCATGTGGAATGTGAGATGTATGAATGAGGAGAGCAAGAGGGTGGAAGTGGTGAATGTGTTCAAGAGTGCGAGATATGTCGTGATGGCATTGTGTGAAACGAAGATGAAAGAGTGCGAAGTGGAGGAGTGGAAGGGTGTGAAATGTGTAAGATAGGGAATGAATGTGCAAGGAAGATGCAAGGAAGGAGTTGTTTTGTTGATGAAAGGTGTGGCAGAGTGGAATGAGAGACTACAAACGTGTTAGCTCGAGATGTATGTATGTCAAGTTCAAGTTTGAGAAGGTGAAAGTGGCAGTGATTGTAGCATATGCACCATGTGAGGACAGGAGTGAGAGAGAGAAAAAGACAGGTTTTGGGATGATCTGGGTGAAGTAGTGGGAGAAATGCCCAGGAGCTTTAAAGTGATTGTGATGGGGGATATGAATGGAAGAGTAGGCACTGGTCCTGAGGATGATATAATGGATTGCTATGGAGTACCAGGAGAAAATGATAATGGGAAGAGACTAAAGGATATGTGTCAGGAGAGGAGGTTGTGCATTTGTAACTCGTAGACTAAAGGATATGTGTCAGGAGAGGAGGTTGTGCATTTGTAACTCGTATTTCAAACAAAGAGATTCACATAAATATACATGGTATAGAGGGAACGGGGATCATGTTGAAAGAAGCCTGATTCATTACGTGCTCGTAGAGAGGTCGATGATGGGAATGGTTGCTGATACGAGGGCTGTGAGAGGACAATGTGGAGGTCTGTCAGATCATATGATTGTGGAATGCAAGATCAAGGTGAAAGGAGTGAGGTGGATCAGGAGAGAGAGAAGCAGTCAGGGAGAAAGACTGAAAGTTGAGAAGCTGAAGATCAAAGAAATGGCAGATGAATACAGGACCAAAGTAGAGGACAAGTTAGAAATACTGAATTGGAATGAAATGGATCTGGAAAGACTGTGGAAAGCATATAGGGATTGTT
This sequence comes from Coenobita brevimanus, assembly GCF_032717465.1. Lineage (NCBI taxonomy): Eukaryota > Metazoa > Arthropoda > Malacostraca > Decapoda > Coenobitidae > Coenobita > Coenobita brevimanus. The sequence goes on along the minus strand of NC_137055.1, from coordinate 11,133,274 downwards.
TAGTTAGGAATGCTAAAGAGGTATGTGGTGTGGCAAGAGCAACAACAAAGAAGAAAGGTACGGCATGGTGGGATGAGGAGGTAAAGAGAGCGGTGGGGGAAAAGAGGAAGAAGTGGCTAAAGTGGTTACAGGATAGAGGTTCAGTTGAAATAAGAACTGAATATGTTGAGAGCAAGAAGCAAGTGAAGAGACTAGTGAAGAGGAAAAAGAAGGAGGTAAATGAGGATCTAGGCAGAAAAATGAATGCTAACTACTCTGAAAATAAAAAGTTATTCTGGAAAGAGGTGCGGAAATGTAGAAGTGAAAGCGGCAAGAAATGGGATGGTGTGAAGGATGCAGGTGGTAGATTATTAATCCATGGAGATGAAGTAAGGACCAGATGGAAAGAATATTTTGAAAGCCTGATGAATGGGGATAGTGAGAGCAGAGCAGCTGTAAACATGACTGGTTTTGGGGGTGAGCAGAGAAGGAATGCAGTACCAGGAGACGTGACACTCGCACGGGTGAAGAGTGCTGTGAAGCGGCTGAAAAATGGGAAAGCAGCAGGGGTTGATGAGGTTTATGCAGAGATGCTTAAATGTAGTGGAGAGAATGGAATGAGGTGCTTGTTGGAGATATGTAAGAACGCATGGATGAGTGAAACTGTGCCTGCAGAGTGGAAAAAGGCTGTGATTGTACCCCTGTACAAAAATAAAGATGAAGGAAGTGAGTGCAAGAATTATCGTGGCATAAGCTTACTGAGTGTGGTAGGGAAGGTATATGGAAGAATTATTATAGAGAAAGTGAGAGAGATATCAGAAGTCCTAGTGAGTGATGAACAGGGTGGCTTTAGGAGTGGCAGAGGATGTGTGGACCAAATATTTACAGTGAGACAGATAGTAGAGAAGGCTTGTGAGAAGGACCATAAGGTGTTTATGGCATTCATGGATCTGGAAAAAGCATATGCCAAAGTGGACAGAGAAGGATTGTGGAAAATTTTGCGCATGTACGGTGTAGAGGGTAAGCTGCTAGGTGCCGTCAAGAGTTTTTATGATGGTAGTGAAGCATGTGTCAGGGTTAATGAGGATCTAAGTGAATGGTTCACAGTCAGTGTGGGCGTGCGGCAAGGTTGTGTGATGTCACCATGGTTGTTCAATGTATATATGGATGGGGTGATGAGAGAAGTGAAAATACGAGTAATGGAGAGAGGGATGGCACTGGTAATGAATGGTGATGGATGGAATATCTCAAATTTGTTGTATGTTGATGATGCAGTACTGCTTGCAAGTACTAGACAAGAACTTGGTAGGCTAGTGCAGAGTTTTGCTGATGTCTGTAAGCGTCGTTCCTTGAGAGTAAATGTAGAAAAGAGTAAAGTGATGGTTATTGAGAGAGAAGGTGACTCCCAGTTCGATGTAACAGTGAATGGAGAGAGACTGGAATTGGTGAGAGAGTTCAAATACCTGGGTACAGTGATAGAAAAGAGAGGAAAATGTGCAAAAGAAGTTGAAAGTAGAGTGACACAAGGAAGAAAAGTAACTGGTGCAATGAAGGCCTTGATAAGAAACAGAGGCTTGAGTGTTGCAGCTGCACAAGGCTTACATGGAGTGTTAGTGCCAACTTGAACATATGGATGTGAGACTATGGTGTGGCATGAAAATGAAAAGTCAGGAGTAAGAGCAGTGGAGATGGGACTGTTGAGGAATGTATGTGGAGTACAGAGGGTGGATAGGATACGAAATAATGTGACTCGTGAAAGATGCGGAGTGAGGAAGTCGGTGGACACCAGAATTGAAGAGAGTGTACTGAGATGGTATGGTCATTTGAAGAGAATGGATAACAATAGAGTGGTGAAGAAGGTATATCTGAGCGAATTCGAAGGAGGGAGGAGGCGAGGTAGGCCAAGGAGAAGGTGAAAAGATATGGTGGATGAATGTGTGAGGAAGAGAGGTTTGGAAGTCGGTGAGGCTAAGAAACTGACAGGAGATCGACCTGGCTGGATGAATTTTGTGAGGAGATGAGCATGATCAGGGATTTTTGGCATCCTTTTTTAACGTGGCAGTGTCTGGATTGACTCTGTCGGATACGATATGTGAAGCTACAGAACGTGGTGAATGTTTTTGGAGTATCCGATAGAGCCAGGATTTCGGGGGCTTGAATGATGAGTGAATGGAAGCGTGGCCCATTGGATTGGGCAGTTTTGGGCTGTCTGGACATTGCTACTCCTCACCCTGCCCTTGGGTGGGAAACGAGGTCCGGATGATGATGATGATGATGATGATGATGATATATATATATATATATATATATATATATATATATATATATATATATATATATATATATATATATACACTAGTTTACTTAAGTGTGAGCTGCGGACAGGGCAATGAAATGGCGGGGGACAGGGCGACATGGAGGCGATTTGTTTGTGGCCACCCCGTACGGGATTAAGGCGTCTGGTAATAGGCGGAGATAGAAAGATAGGATCGTCTGTAGATCCCCCTTAATCCTTGATCCATTTCCATATCATCAGAGGACTGGTGCCAATCAGTCCTCTAGCGTCACCATAAGTGCACTGACACCCGCCATCTGTACTGTGAGTCGCCTGGGATATCATATATCAGAGCAGGGGTTATGGTATTAATTACAGGCAATATTCTGAAATCTGTTAAATGTTTTGTGTTCTAGTCACGTGCATATTGCTGACGAATTGTATGAGCAAAATGTTGACTAAAATCATCCAGCACACAGCGGTGACCCGAATATAACACCGACCATACCATTTTTTTTTTTTACTGGATGGGCCGACTTTACTGTTTGTTGTGCATCGGGACAAGATAATTATTTCGGTTTTACGACCTCTATCTTGCGTGTTAATATTATTTGTGGTCATACATTATTGTGTTAATATTGTTCTCCAAGTTCGTCTGAAACTTGAACCCGGACTGCAGGCTTAGGATGCTTCTCTACTACAGTCTTCCTTCATGCACAGGGAAAGGAAGTTGTTGAGGAACGATTACATAATTATGCAGTTGGTTCGTCCAATTATATCGATGCCATCACTTCAGGGCGTCCATTGCTAGCACTGACCATATGTTTTTGCTTTTTGAACATCGCGAGACTCATTTCTGCACTTACTCCTGCATAAAATAAAGGAATTAAAAATATGCACCCAAATCAGCAGACTGGTAAGGTGCAGCAGAAATGCATAGTAATTATAGTTATAAACTCATTAAAAAAAAAATGTCCAGCTGTGAAAGACATTCACAAGTGCCCAAGTTTTACTAGTCGCATCAATAATCTCATGTTAGGAACAAGTATAGTATTCTATGCCACCTAAAACCAAGCGATTTCCTTCAGCTAAAAATCAATCATACGAACCTTAGAATGATGTAGTTGTAGCAGAAACAGTAACCTCAGCTTATCTGAATGTGAAACCGATAGAATACATGCTGAAGATGCCCATCTCCTGCTGTTCATCATTCTCTTTTAGGATGACAGGAAGAGAGGTGAGGGACGTTAGCATAACCGGGCAATGGAACCTCCTAGTTATATCGGTGCCACCACGTGAAGATGTCTCTTTCCAGCAAGGCCTTTGAGTGTTAGATAAATCCATTCATCCATCGTTCACTTCTGTTTTGTCCCATCAGGAGAATAAAGGTCTGGTGATAGGTTACTCAGTCCCTTCATTTAAGGCAAGGGTGACAAGCCTCACTAGTCCCTGGGTGGTATTAAGAGAGCAATAGAATCCAATCACCCCTCCAATGGAAACCCTTACAGGCTTTATCCGGTTGGAGTGTCTAAGTCACTAGACCTCCGGATGTCATTTAGTTATATTTTTACCACCGACCATTGGGCTACAGGAGTCTATTTGGCTTGTAACTCAGTGCAGAGTCACCTGGAGACATCAATTCTTGGAGTGAATGGATGATGGCCGCCCCCACCTACCTCCAAATCTCACAGAAATGTTCGAGTAAATCGTGTTGGAAACTGATCCATTGTAAAAGTATAATTGATGAAATATTTGTTTATTGCTAACTGCACTATAGCCAGCATAAAATCACTTTCCCAACCAGATGTAGCCTGTGGGTCGTATATTTGCACACCATGTTATATATGAAATTTCAATGGATTTGTAACCACATTTTCTTTTTATTCAGGATACAAATTTGAGAGCTAAAGTGATGATATTGATATGTTTTGGGGGCGCGCGCGTGCGTGTGTGTGTGTGTGTGTGTGTGTGTGTGTGTGTGTGTGTGTGTGTGTGTGTGTGTGTGTGTGTGTGTGTGTGTGTGTGTGTGTAAAAGAGAGAGAGAGAGAGAGAGGGAGAGAGAGAGAGAGACCCCAGGCTCTGTTTTAATGAAATCAGTTTCAGTTATAAAATCTCAGTGATAAACTAAGATCCAACATTCAGAGTGTCACTCTGAACACTAATGAGGAAAACAATGGCAATAGTGTTGCTGGTGATGTGGACGTACGAGATACTGATGCCGCTTTATGACGACAAAGAACTCGATACGCGTAGTCAAGGTTCTTGGCGACAGAAGAAAATACTGCTGCTGATGATGTGGGCAGGGACGTAAGGAGTACTGATACTGTAATACTGATGGAAAATGAGTCGATATTCCTAACCAAGTGGTGCCAGGCACAACAAACCTCGCCCGACAATAATTATTTTATTTTCAACCGTTTTCAAGTTATAGCCCTCTGACATGCCGAGATCTTGCGTTTGACATGTCAAGGTTACTCGAGGTAAATGGTTGTGGTGCCAAATGAAAGCCCATTTGAGACTTCCTACATCTTGATAATCGTAAATATCTATCTTCAAACATTTTCGAGTTATATCCCTCCTGAGTATCCGTGACCCTGAGTTTGACCTTTCAAAGTCACGAGGTCAAAGGTCATAGAAATAATTAAAATCCCATATGGGACTTCCTATATAGGTTGACAATAGTAAATATCTGTCTGTAACCAGTTTTGAGTTAGAGCCCGGCTGAATATCCGTGACCTTGAGTTTGACCTTTTAAGGTCATTCATAGTCAAAGGTCTTGTTCCAAGTAGCCCATATGGGAGTTCCTGTATTTTGATAGTAGTAAATATCTCTATCTTCAACCTGTTTCAAGTTATAGCCATCTGAAAATCCGTGATCTTGATTTTGACCTTTCAGGGTTACTGGATTATCTCCAAAATATTATCACTTCCTTTTGGGACCAGTGTCCACATATCCTGAAATTTTCATGTAGATCCATTCGGCATTATTTCCGTAATTTTGCTAACAAACAAAGAAAAAACTCTACCAACAAACAATACCTCACTGGACTCCGTCCGAGCGAGGTTACACATTTAGTGGGAATACCTGTAAGCTGTATAGATGCCAGGTATCTGTGTTTATCCAGTTACTAAGATGGGTCTTGACTGTCTTCTAAGATTTATAACATAGTCTGGTGGTAGCAAGGATGATACTTTGCAGATACCGTGGTGCTTAAAGGGTTAAATGGAGGCAGTTTCTTAATCGTCAGACCTCGCTATGATTCCTGGTGAACACAGTCATCGTCAGTCAGAGTAAACTAGATCATTCCCCTCGGTTTAAGAAGTTAACAGAGACGGTTCCTACTCCCTCTCGTAGGCTGAATAAAGTAGTCTGAAAGTTCAGGAACAAAGACAACCTTCTGGTATTTAAGTGGTTGATGTAGATTGTTTCATATTTACTTACTACCGATACAACCGGTTTTCCCCTTACCTAAAGAAATGCTTTGACAATAGCAATAATACAAAAATGAAAGAAATATACCAGAAAATCTGCTCTTGAAAGTATAAATGTAGACTATTACTGCCCCTTCATGCACTACGGGCGTCCCATCTAAGATGAATATAATTGTTCTGAGATAAAATGATATTCATGTAATGGTGCAAAACATTAAAGGCGAATTATCTTCCATGCACAGGTAATGATTTATGAGGAACCGACTTCATACATACTTCTCCTTTACTATGGAGTGTCAAAGCCCTAATACAGTAATCAACATCCCTTGCAAACAGCGCCTGAGAAGCAGAATTTGTAAGCGCCTGGATATCGCATTACCTACAGATATTCAGGTGATTTCTCAACTTCCACTGAAACAAACAGGATTGTTCTCACCCTGGGAGACATGAAAGGGAACAAAACCTACTACAACTTAGCCATCTGTTAGAGCAGGTCAGTGGTCCAAGGAAATGACTTTCTAATATTACCTGGCTAAATCAGTTAAGCTCAGACTTCTTAGTAATCGAAGGAAGAGCACATGTAAAAAAAACAAAAAAAAACAGTGCGAGTAAACCCACATGCAGAGAACAAACAAACTCTCGTACAGCAACCTAGCTCTGGTTTTGATTCATCTGATGACTGTTTACCAGACAACCCAGTGCTTAACGATCAGCCTGATCGTGACGGTCAGCCTGGCCCTTATAATCAATCTCGATGCAAATATAGACTTCCCATCATGATACAGATCAGTTGCGGGGAGAGGGTGGCGTGAGATTCTGTAATATGTGGCAAGATTAAAAGATGAATATATATATATATATATATATATATATATATATATATATATATATATATATATATATATATATATATATATATATATACTGTATATAGAGATAGATAGATAGATACATAGATAGACAGATAGATATAGATATAGAGATATATATTGATATAGGTATAGATAGTTATATATATATATATATATATATATATATATATATATATATATATATATATATATATATATATATATATATATATCATCATCATCATCATCGTCATCATCAGCCATAACTAGTCCACTGCTGAACAAAGGCCTCCCCCAACCTTTTCCACAAATTCCTTGACTGAGCCAATCTTTGCCACGTTTTCCCTGCAAATTTCTCTATCTCATCTCTCCACCTCCTGTCTGGCCTTTTTCTGCTACGCTTACATTCTCTTGGTGTCCAGTCAGTCAGCCTCTTGCTCCATCGGTTATCCCTTATTCTTGCTAAATGGCCTGCCCACCTCCTTTTCTGTGCTTTTATAACTTCTATATCTTTGACTTTAGTTTGCTCTCTCACCCAAGTTGATCTTTTCCTGTCTCTTAAAGATATTCCCAAGATAGATAGATAGGTAGAAAAAAATCTCTCCAGTTCTTGAACTTCCTACACAGAATAAAATCGTTTCAGAGTGGGAGATTATTTTATTAATGGAGAGAAAAGAAATATGGATGCATTAAAAAAAAAAAAAGGAAGGTAGAGGAGAATACATAAGATTAAACAGAGGATCTTAAAACAATACGATGCTGGAATTACAGCGAAAAATGTGAGCGATATTTTGGGGAGAGTTACATGACAGTAAGGGAAACATAGGAAATCCCAGGGCAATTAGGCAGGATTTCAGGATAGTGAAAAATATGAAATGGTCGATGAGTAAACATAACCCAAACTGGCGTAAAGTAAAACTATTAAAAATAAGAGCTGGGAGGAAGCAAAGCAACAGAGGAAAACAGCAGTAAGATATTATACGCCAGGTAAAACAAAAAGAAAGTAAAAGAAAAGAAAAAAAAAACAGAAAACTTAAGTGATGAAGAATACAAAGGACAGAGGTAAATGAGGGGAAAAGATGGCCCAGCGTAAATGTCCATGGAATGCACTAGGGTCACGGATGCAGGAGATTAATGTGTACCAAGTCACAATTTTCCCTTACAGCAATCTGGTTTACAACCAGGTCCCTAAGTGTACTGCAGGGTGAACAGCGATAGAGAAAACAAATTTCATCCAAGACAATGACCGGTTCAGGAATCGACCTTTACCTTTTCCAGTTGTGAGCTGACTGTGGTAACCAGTACACCACCTGTTCCCCTGGAGAAGATATGAGAAACAAAGAAGTTATTATAAAAAAAAAAAAAAAAAAAAGTGCACCCAGAGAGGGCAGCCCTCGCGCCCTCCTGTTGGTCTAAGTTCTATATATTTGTTGGCCCTGTGACCTTGACTTTCGACAGATTACTCTCAAATTTGTTAGATCATTCTTGCCTAACCCTTAACATTTCCAAGTTGGACTTAAATAAGAACAAAACTGTTTTTCTCTTTTCCCAATTACCTTGATCTTTGACCTTTCCCTGTGATCTTGACCCTTGAGTGATTACTCTCAAGTTCAATTATCTTTATCCATGTTTTAACCTGAATCTTTTCACAAAGTTTAGTCTGCATCCGATAAAAACTAAGTTGACCTTGCAATGTGACCTTGACTTTTGACCAGTTGCCACAAAAATAAATCAAATTTAAATAGATAAATTAGTAAACACATAAATAAATGACGCGAACACAAACAAAACAGACCGGCAGCCAACGTAGTAAATGGTGCGCTAGTTTATGAAAGCTGTTTGGCTTGCCACTGCCTCAGTGTAGAGTCACGTGAAGGGCAACATTATAATCGTACGACTAGATGACGGGCGCCCACACTTACCACGAAAGAATAAATGAAAGATATGAAAAGAAAGAAAGAAAGAAAGAAGGAAAGAGAATTGAAGAGAATATTCCAGGCTTCTAAAAACTGAAGTACAAGTATAATGCAGGAATACACGTCGTGCCAGGCACAACAAACCTCGCCCAACAGCAGTTATTTTGTTGTTGATACTGACTCATTTCTGCCACTATCATTACACAACTAAATTATAAGGTAATGGCGCGATTTTTTTTTTTTTTTTCCCATGTTATGCACTCTGAGAATTAGTGATCTTGCGTGACCTTTCAAGGTCACTCAAGGTCAAAGGTCATGCTGCCAAATGATAACTCACATGAGACTTTCTGTATCCTGATAATAGTATATATCTCTATCTTCAACAGGTTTCGAGTTGTAGCCCCCCAAATATCCGTGACCTTGAATTTGACCTTTCATGATCATTCAAGGTCCAAGTTATTGGTGCCATATGAAAACCCATATTACGAGTTCCTGTATGTTCCTAATAGTAAATATCTCCATCTTCAATCTGTTTCAAGCTATAGCCCACTGAATATCCGTGACCTTGATTTTGACCTTTTAGGGTTACTCGATTACCTCCAAAATTTAATCACATTCTTTGGGGACCAGTGCCCACACATCCGGAAAGTTTCATGTAATTTCATTCAGCCTTTTTTTCGGAATGTTGCTACTAAACAAGCAAACAAACAAACTCTACCAATAACAATACCTCGTCCGACTCTGTCTGGGCGAGGTAAAAATGCCAGCCCAAAGAGCTCAAAGGAAGCTGAGAATATGGAAAATTTTCAAGAAGAACTGTGAATAATTCCATTGAAATCATGTGCACCGTAAAGAAAACAGCGATCCAAGAATATGCAGGAGGAAACTGAAGTAACTGTAATTAAAGGAGAATATCAGAATAGAAAATAAAAACACATCACGACAGAGATGACTGAAAGAAAATATCAGAATAGGAAATAAGATCAAATCAAGGAAGAAATAGTTGAAGAATTATCAGGATAGAAAGCAAGAACAATTCAAGGTACAAATAACTGAAAGAGAACATCAAAACAGAAAAGAAGACCTAGTCACAGTAGACATTCAAAAGAGATTATAAAATAACAGAAACTAGAGAGGTAATTAGTCATTCTGAAGTGATATTAAGTGAAGAATAATGAGCCATGAAAAATCATGTAAATATAGTATAAAAACGCCATTATGAAATAAGTCTATAGACATAATTTTTCCCCCTTGTGTAAAAACACAAATGTAAATGCTGTACACCAGAATCCATTTTATGAGGGAATATTTTTGGTGGTGGGGGTTCTGTGCGTTCCAGCCATTCACTCATTACAAAGCGCACAAAATTCTACCTTGTTTTAGGACGGATTTTTCTTTTCTGGTTATTATATATCCAGCAGCATAGAGAGGACGCTTACCATCCAATTACTCGATGTGGTGCTGCCAATGGGTGACTCTGCAGTGAATGACAAGACAGATGGTTTCCTGACAACCAGGAAATGATTTACTACGTTGGGTGGTAACCATATAACCTAATGGTGCCTGGTGGTGTTGCGGGTTAAGGTACTCCACCTGGACTGAGCCAGAAATTATTTATGTTCGAGGGTTCGTTGTTGTTTATTGCTCACATAATGCACCTTAGGGGCGAGTGAGGCTGATCACACTCGCCTTAAACGTCGAGACTCAAAACCTAGCCCCGGGCTCCTACGCTCCTGATGGGGTTAAAATGAATTGGATGGTGGACGAAGTAAAGTTGGGGACCTGATTGTACGGTCGAGTTCTATGTAATGATTGAGACTTAACAAACACTGTCTGTTTACCCTATATAATCCTCGAGCAGTCTACAACGATAATTCTAAGCCTTTTTCATCTCGATAATCCATACAGGAGCTGTTACAGTAACTGGGCCCCATGCAATGCAATACTGGCGTTATGATACTACTGAAAATTTGGTTTTGAAATACAGTAATATCATCATCATCATCATCATCATCATCATCATCATCATCATCATCATCATCATCATCTTCACCATCATCATCATCATCATCATCGCCATCATCATCCAAACATTTTTCTCCCACCTATCAATTAGGTAAATTAGGATCCTGGACAAGGAAAGGCAGGATCTAGAAACAAGAACAGAAAAAGAACAAAAGTAGGAGAACTATCAACCGCATTCCTAACAAAATGGGCCACTCAGCCATTCACACATCGCTCAAGCCCCGGGAATCATGGCACCATCTCATAGACCAAACATGGAGAGTATTACAGGCCGTTTGAATCATCATTAATTGTGGAAGATGCCAAGAAGGAAATTAATGTGACTAACAGATACTATTATGTAATCGAAGATAGACGAGTTATAAAGAATCACATAATCATTATCATAAATCACAAGGAAAACCATTCTATGATTGGGTGCTTGGACTAATGATGCCTTGTAGTAGTTGTAGTAGTAGAAATAGTATTAATAGTAGAGCAGGTAGTAGTAACAATGGAAGTAGCAGGCCCATCTGAATGTGAACCTCGTTGACTGCAGACTTAAGTTCTTCTTTTCCTGAAATTACAATTACCAGATAGGGAAATAACTGGGAGACATTTGCATAACTAGGCAGTTGAGCTTCCTGGTTATATGAGTGCCACCACATGAAGGCGTCCCTATTCAGCATCTGGTGATGCCTACGACTCTTATATGACCTACACTAAAATATATATAGAAAAACAATAATAATAATAGGACAAAGGGAAAGCAGACTGATCCACAACCAGGTGAAAAACAGGAGAGCCCGAGTGAAATGTCCTGCTGGAGGGACCAAATGTGCACCAATAAATGTCCTGATGGAGGGATCAAATGTGCACCAATAAATGTCCTGCTGGAGGGACCAAATGTGCACCAATAAATGTCCTGATGGAGGGACCAAATGTGCACCAATAAATGTCCTGATGGAGGGATCTAATGTGCACCAATAAATGTCCTGATGGAGGGATCAAATGTGTACCAATAAATGTCCTGATGGAGGGACCAAATGTGCACCAATAAATGTCCTGATGTAGGGACCAAATGTGCACCAATAAATCAAACACTGACAGGTACGATATGGAGCCCAAAACACTGTGTAACAACCAATGGAACACTGAACAACGATAAATGGAAAATCATTAATATTTCCTCATGACCTGTTATTAAACCCAGAAATAGGAGTGACGGCACGGAAACAGAATCTAGTACTGTAATAGGAGTGATAGAATAGAAACAGCTGTGTGTGTGTGTGTGTGTGTGTGTGTGTGTGTGTGTGTGTGTGTGTGTGTGTGTGTGTGTGTGTGTGTGTGTGTGTGTCCTTTCCCTTAGGTCCAACAATCCCAATACGTCCCACACACTTTCCACACACTTTCACTAGTCACCGCTTTGGCACTAATACCCACCGTTCATACCGAGTTCATGCTAGCGCCTTCTTATGCAGGAGTGATGTACTGGTCTGTTTTAACGCAGTTCAGCACACCATTCTTTCCCTTGCCCCAGACTGGGTTCGAACTCGCGTCACTTCAAACAACAGACGACCTATCTACCCACTGAACATAAGTTATAGCATGTATCACTTTTACAGTGCGTTGGACTGTTCAAACGAAGAGAGAGAGAGAGAGAGAGAGAGAGAGAGAGAGAGAGAGAGAGAGAGAGAAGAAATCCATAACATAGAGATGTGCCGTAATGGACAGCATACTGTATAAGGTTAAAAGGAAACACAATGCAGTAAAAAAGCATTATCCAAGAATTAAAACGGAAAGAAAAGAGAAAATAACAGTGGAAAAAACTAGCATAACCTTTAAAATGCATATGTACTGGGTCGCTTTTATATAACGCTCCCCTTCCACTTAGCCTTGGATATTTCATGTGTTGCGGGCACGGCTCAGTCAGTGTAATCTATGTGTATCCTGCATCATTTATTAATTTCCTTCTCCCGCTGGTATACCCACGCCACATAAGCAGACTGAGCCGTCCCCGCAACACAGAAGATGCCACCAGGTCAGCTTCAAGTGCAGCGCTACTTACGGACCACCCTGTACGTGCCAAGGACATCAGTAACACTTTGGATTATAGGAATCGTGTCTGTTTTCTTCTTGCTACCTCCAGGCTATTCTATCGAGCTTAGGAGTGGTTTAGGTCCGAGGAATACGTGGGGCTTATTGCTCACATAACGCCACTCAGGGGCGAATGAGGCTGGTCATCGTCGCCTTAAGTGTCGGGACTGAATAGCCTAGCCCCGTGCTCCTACGCTGTTGATGAGCCAAGAAAGAATTGGATGATGGATGAATGCGTGGCCGATGATGGATGGGTAGAGGAGTGGTGTGTCGCCGTCAAATACTAACATTAAAGTGAATGGAAACGGTAAAACGAATACAGTGTGGCATTGTAACCCTTTCAGTTGTGTATTTTTTTTTTTTTTTTAATCATGTTATCTCCTGACGATTTGTTCAATTTAGGAAGGATCTGTAGTATCCAGATTGTTAAATAACGCTGTCTCCAACCCACCAGTTCGAAAAGTCCCTTGTAAGTGTAATAAAATCGTCTGGGGAAAGCGAGATTAAAATGAAGAACACGTCCTCGGATCGGAGGGGTTAAGCACTGAACCAGAAAATACATACTGGTGGCTTGCCGGGAAAAATATCAGAATTTGTGCTCGTCGTTCTTAGGGCCATGTTCCAAAGTAGCACTGGATCTTCTTAACACCTCTTTCTTAACTATTTATTCTGCACGTTATCCCTCAATATCCTCTTTTATGCCACTGATGCAAGCTGTGTTGATATTAAAATGATATTAATAGCATAGATGAGAATGATAAAGTGCAATATGCAAAATAAATCGCTTTGGAAGAGGTGTTACGAAGCTTCCTATGACACTTAAGGAACAAGCCAGAGACTAATCCCTTCAACACGATGATGTATTGATTCAAGCGAGGGAGACAAGTAAGCAGACATGAATACTATGCTCTTTTCACGCTAATTTGGCCTAAAGTTACCATCACCTCATCTTCAGTACTGAGTTCTTATAAGAGTGTGTTATTTCGGAAAGTGTTAATGTCAAAGCGGATTCTTGCACATCAATGAAAAGCTTATGAAAAAGTAATAAGTGATTTCTAAGTGAATTTTCTCACAGTTCTCAGCTATAACCCACAAGAAAATGCAAAGTTTAACACCAAAGTTTTTATCTCGAAAATTGTTGAAGGTACAGAGGGCCTATGCACATCACTGGACAGCATATTGAAAAGTTGTATGTGTTATTTAAGCGCCCTTTTACTGATTTCGCCACCATAATGTTGAAAAAAACAAAAGAAGGCCCAAATTTAACAACAAAACTGAGTTATTCCAGAAGCCTTTCAAGTTACCAAGCCGACGCACATTGAGGAAAATCAATAAGTTTTACTGAAGCTGCTTTTCTCAAAATTCGCCACTATTTCCCTCAAGAAACAACCAAGAACTGCCAAATTCGCAATAAAATTGGGTGACCTAGGAAATTATCAGAGCTGTAGGAGCCTGAGGCACAATGTTCGAACAATTATGGAAAGTAGTGGTTGTTACTAGGATGGATTCTCACAAAATTTGCCACCATATTGTTGGAAAAAAATCTAATACCAGACTGATCACCAAAGCTAGTTATCCCGGGAATCATCAAAGCCTCAGCAGTTCTGCACATGTCACTGGAAACTACAAATACAATGTGAACAAGCTTACACGGTAAAACACGCTCCATACTGTCAAGGGAAGACACCAAGAATTTCATTCATAAGAATTGTCTTATTTTTTACCTCTACTTTGCGTAGGAGAGAGCCATGGCAGCGACGAGATCAGCACCTTGAACCGGATGACGTATAATCTAGTTTGTTTTTGCTCTTTGCAAATGGGTCTAATCAGCGCATTTATAAACTTTCTGTCTTTGAGAATTAAATGTAACGTAATTCGTCCCTTCAGCTCGACAGGACTTTCTTTAGCTGAATAAAATCGACTATAAATGGCAAAAATAAAAAGAAAGTAGCGGTCAGGGACATGAACAGGTTAATAAAGGCTATGGTCCGTACTCTATTAGGTCAAGAAAGTTCCCTAATACCTTTTCCTAAGGGATTTATTTTGCTTATTGCACCTTACCGTCCTTGTCAGTGTTACATAGATTCTTCTAATATCACCATATTCTGCACTGACAACATACAAAATGATATTAACCATTCACATATAAAATAAATCACTATGGAAGAGGTGCTAGTGAGCCCCCATACACCACGAGAATACGATCCTATACTTAACCCTACAGACTGATCAAAATTAAATGAAGGAAATCAGAACATAATGGTCAGGCGTCGTTGTAGTGAAGGAACTGAGACAGGCACCATCGACTACCTCCTCCTCAAGGTCAGCGTCTTGGTTTTTAGCTGCGGCATTTTATATAACCTGGCAAATTATTGTTTTCTTTTTCTCGGTGTTGCCTCGCCATTCACTGCCGGGTGGATATTTTGTGTGCATGGTTGTGGAGGACGGCAGGTGTTGACAAGGCTGCAAACCTCCCCCCCCCACACACACACACACACGCAGAGGAAAACAAGGGGAAAAAAAAAAAAAGGAAAAGTCCGATATATTCCCTCCTGGAGTATTATGAATTTTTATTATTATTATTTTCATCATCATAGTTACCTAGGTTTCTCTTAATTTCCTCGTTTGTCACATCGAGATATTAATTCACTTGTGTACAAGTTAAACGAATCTGCCAGTTTCATCCCCCCTTCCCCTCCCTCTCTCTCTCACACACACACACACACACACACACACACACACACACACACACACACACACACACACACACACACACACACACACACACACCTGCTGGTACTGCATCTCTGGGTTCCTTATGTTACTTTGGCTGTTCATCTTACATTTTTCAAAGCGTCTTGGCCGTAATGACTTGTTCTTTATCCATGAAGCTCTACTTTTATGCTCTCACGATAAACAACGCCTTTCAATATCATCCCTATCCCCCTAAAGGAGGATGGTAATTGTAAGAGAAGGGTAACCAGACGGATGTCCGGCTCACGTCCATCTGAGTCTCAAACTTATATATAACGAGGTTCATACACATTATTAAATTAGCCCGATTATTA
This sequence comes from Coenobita brevimanus, assembly GCF_032717465.1. Classification (NCBI taxonomy): domain Eukaryota; kingdom Metazoa; phylum Arthropoda; class Malacostraca; order Decapoda; family Coenobitidae; genus Coenobita; species Coenobita brevimanus. The sequence goes on along the minus strand of NC_137055.1, from coordinate 11,117,653 downwards.
GACATCACACCGATTATGTAACGAAACTGGTGCATCTTGTGTAAATTAACTGCTTCAGTTTACGCACCAGAAACTGGAGAACAGGTTTTCATTGCCACGAATATCATCCAAGCAAGGTAATTACGTGCATTTTCTTCTTCAGTGTGATGTATTCGATTACGAGTATTTCATTAGGCTAAAAGTGGCTTTTTGAAGACTCGAAAACCATCTGTCTGGGAGGAACATAGGTGACGCAATATTCCCAAGGCGGGCGAATTCATTTCCTTCTATATCCTAATGCTCATATTCAATTTTAACGAGGCAGTTTGCAGAGAAGAAAATAAAATCAGTCGCCATTAACCTCTTCATACACACATATCTGTCTTTAAGCAGACTAAATGCCTACTGTCGTGAAAGATGAAGGTAGATAAAGATGTCATTAAATGGAAGGGATTAAAGGGATGCAATAAACTCCTGCCCAACAGCCTAATTCTATCAGTCACAACCCATCCTACTTCTCTCTGCTCATCCCATCACATTCCTGCCCACCATCGCTTCCGCTCCTCCAGTACTAAATTTATGAGAGAACCTCCTTACTGTAAATGTAAATGCCGCCACTCATATTGTACCTGTTTCAGTGGGTGTACTCGTCCCACCCTGCCCTACCATCAACCCACCAGATTCCCGGCCTTCCCGCCAACATCTTTCCCCCGGTTCTCCCATTTTTTGCCCCTTCAAACATTTTTTTGGGGGTAGAATGTCGCGTTACATCTTACTATCTGACCTACAACTCCCAGCTTAGTGGGGTGTACTCACACTGTTCCTGGCCACCTCCATCCACCATTACTCCAGCATATCTTGGCCAATCTTTTTTATACACACTGCCCCGCACTTTACTGTTATCTTCATAAAGACTGCCGCAGCTGCTGGCCAATCTAAAACACCAGTCCTTGCAAGGTATACTTGCCCTGGTGTCCCACCATCAACCACCATACGTGGCTTGGATGGCTCTTAAATGACGTGAGTATGACATAATTCAGCATGAATGGTCTTGATTTCACTTTGGCTAATACGATATACTTTAACCCAATTGATTCCTTTAATGGATTTGAACTGATCTTCATGGACCAATATTTACCAGACTACTGCAGACCTGAATCAGGAAGCTGGTTGCATAACAGCATATCAGTCTATAACCAGTACTCATGTCTCAGTGGGTTTCCTTGACTGAGACTGCATGATTTTGCTCTTGTTGGTGAATATATCTCAAATTATCAAGGTTAGGGTCCGCTTAACGGCAGTCCTAATATTCACCTACCCCAGACATAGTTGTTGTTCATGTTATCGTTACTTAAAGCCTGTCTATGCGGACAAGCTGACTTGTCGATCACAGGTTAGCAACTACTACTGTACTTTACAGCCGTCCTACAGGTACAGTACAGTGTAGCGATATGGCGCCTCCTTGTGGTAGAGAGCGTCTCACTAAGGTTGGCCCAGCGTCCTTCCCACAGCGAGGTGCAGGGAAATATGAGGAAGTATGGCTTCTGGGTGTACGCCACAGTTGCTTCACCTCGGTTACATAGTGCACCACTTGTTGGCTCCTCGTCAGCGCCTCTCAGATGAAGTAAAAGTGTATAGTTAATCCCTTGAATCAGGAAATGTACTGCTTCCATACTGCCTTATTCTTCCTACCTCAAGACGATTCCTTCATCACACGGGAGAACTGTTATAGTGACGGGGTCGGTGAAAGTTACATCTATCTCCGTACTTCAAGAGGTCTTTCTAAAGCTGAATAAAATCTTCTAATATACACTAAGCCATCGGATTGAGATGGTAAGTCCAGTACAAGTTGCTGATATATGAATATCAATTTTCAATGACTGGCAGTTATGCACCTATGCAACAAAGCGCCTCAGTTGACAGAAATGAGCTTGAATCGTTGCAACTATGTCTGTACACGACTGAAACGATCTAAACTGTATGTAACAATACCCGAGCTACTCGAATAACGTAAATCATAATAGTCATTCTGAGGTGGATGTGAAGGGCCTTATTGTACCTAGCGAGTCATGAACTGATCACTGAATCCATTGCTAAAAATTGCCTGATGTTTGAAAATAAAAAACAATTTCTATTGCTGTTCTTATGATGATTGACTTTTGAATGTGTCAAAGACTAATTAGGCCTATAGGGTGGCAATAAAGTACAGAAATGTAAGGATGTTCTAATACTTAAACAGATAACACAGTGAGGAATACCTTGCTGATGGGCACTCAGGACCCGTGTAGAGACAAAAGCCATGGTAAGAGTGGATAGTGGAGTGACTTTTAATGCAGCTTAAATCTTAGACTAATGTCATGTAATCATATTGGTGCATTTGCTCATGTCCTCTATATTGAAAATTCCCCAGATCTGATGTCTCGAAGTATTAATATCAATACGTAATGATCCACCGATTATGTCTGTGTCATCTGGAATAGTTCTCTGAGTACAGGTGGCCTGAAGAAATGTTACATCTTAATGGATCTGTTGACAATGAGGTATGTGGCGGCTACATATCTTATTGATATGACAAGCATTTATAGTAAGTTTCACTTCCTCATGGAGGGATTACACTATAAAATATCTAAGCTGTTGCAATACTAAGCCGATATAATTCAAAATGAAGTGTTTAGTAAAAAAAAAAAAATAGTTTAAAACAAATTATGTTAAGAACTTATTAACAAGATACCAAGGCCTGTTAATGAGTGACAGTGGACGTTCAGATTGGAATTGCTGGAATAAGGATATCTCGTATATCGTCGCAGACACGACATCTTCCTACCCAAATTTCATTTAACTAGAAGACTACTTTACAGTACACTGGGCCAATTAAAACTGTGACTTCTATAGCAGATGCATATGACACCGAAGAGAGACAGACAGTTCAAAAATATAAATATATATTGTATATGGATTGTTTCCCCTACAAAAAGTATGGGATGAATTATCTGGCCTGACATGGTCCTCATTATCTGTTCTCAGACAGGAGTAATAGAAGACTGTCCTTCGAAATAATGATAGTAGAACATACGGAAACATTACTGAGTACTTGGGAGGTGTCTTAGAGAAAAATGTATATTTGTTTATTGATCTAAGCTCATTACAGATTTATGTATCTAGACGTATGAGAGAATTTTAATTAAGATTTTTTGTGTGTGTGCACCACAGATTTCCATCAATACGACCATGTCCAAGAAGCCAGGTTAGTGCCCATGGTTCTGATACCATTGACACATCGCCCTTAGTGGTGAATGTCATGAATAATGCAAAAGTTTAACGTGTGCTGAATGATGGAAATGGCAGTGGTTATTTGTAGCACCACGAACTCCCTGGTGAAACGCGGAGTAGTAGTAGTAGTAGTAGTAGCAGTAGTGGTTGTGGTGGTGGTGGTGGTGGTGTGGTGGTGGTAGTAGTAGCAGCAATTGCTGTTGTTGTTGTTGTTGTTATTGTTGTAGCCCCGGGCTCATCTGAAACGTGAACCCGGTGGATTGCAAGTTTAAGTTGCCTTTCCCTGCATTCTCCCATCCTCCTTTTGTGGTATGGGGATGTAGGTGAGGGACGATTGTACAGCCAGGAAGCTGCTCAGTTATACTGCTGCCACATCACATGGAGCCGTCCCTTTCCAGCACCGTTCACGGAGTAACTGATGGAAATAACCAAAGGCTTTTATAGGAAAGAAACACAAACCTGAAATAAAGGAAAATAGACTAATAAAATGCTGATGGATATAGAGGCTAGAATAACTATAAGTCCCTTGCCAGTCAAGATGACATGTGTATAAATAAATGCATTGACCCTATTCCTTGTACAATCAAATACAAAAATCCGTTCGTTTTTCCTGTCTCTTTCATCTCCAGATTCCTAGACGATTTGAATACGAAGTAGTATACTGAGGTGTATATCATCATCCTTCTGTAGGTGATAATATGCTTGTTTTTTTTCATTGTCATTCCAGCATCTATACTCCAGCCATGAAAGTCAGGAGACACTAACGGACTTTTGTATTTCACTTTACTACAATATGACTTCCAGGATGAGACTGACAATACAAGCCACAGACACTACGGTCACTTTACCTTTAGATGGCCCAAACTTTCGTCCTTTGTAGCTTAATTCACGCAGTTTAGTGGTAGAATAGGACAGTAATACGGCTCGGAATCCTTTCCATAGCAAGGCCTATTGACTGGCATCATGTCTGAGTATTAATCTGTTGTTAGAGCTCCACTTTCAAGATGGAGAGATGCCAATTTTGGGTCAAGTTAGGGTAGAAGCTGTATTGTTAGTAGTTCAACCACCTCATTAGGACAGAGTATTATATAATTTTTTGTTACTGTCCCTTGATTTTATTCTCGTCCTTGGAAATTTCAGAACTGAATGGATAAATATGACCTTCGTTTCTTTAGGTCGATAAGTCTCATGATAACTGACTATAATGGACTGGAGGTGGCAAAAATAACTAAATAATACGTTCTCAAAGTTAAAAGGTTAAATATAGGTATTGCAGATTCACTCAGATTGGAACACCTGCAACCCAATGATTTTCTAGTAAATATTTATCATCAGATTCCTTCAGTTCACTTAGGAGTAAATTTTTAAGGTGAGGATAAGTAACCCCTTCAGTAATAAAGAATATTCCAATGCTGATGAAAAATATGGAAGAAGAAGAATATATTAGGAAATACGTATTCGGACTGAAGGAACAAAGACTTGGGGTCGACACTGAGGTAATGGCAACTTCCCGATTCATACTGAAAAGGCATTCAGTCATGGCAGGAGGAGGGGATTTTGCTACAATAAAAATATAGGTCCTCGTGTGCCGTCTGAGGGACGAAGTAGTAAAATGGTCTACTGACAAAATAATATTCATAAAATTACCAGAGGCAGGTGAGAAAGACAGGCCCAGTGAAATCTGCTACAGCTGGGTGACAAAAACACTGGAGAAACTTACGAGTAGTAGCGAGATAACACGATACAGCACAAGGCAACTATGTCGGGTCTAATAAATGAAGATGTTTATACAAATGTAAGTAAACATCTGAGAAACTTGATAATGCTTCCTTCATGATGTAGTACTGCAGTAGACTCCTGATCAAAAGAACACGAGTGCGACCGCAGGCTAGGTCAGAGAAGAACCTGTTGCATGAATGTCGTTCAGACAGTAATATATGATACTGCACAAGTGCCATCGACATGTCATAAAAAATCCCCCTCATTACCATCGAGCTAGTCTTCAAAGAGAAAAATCTAGCATGCATTTCTAATAGACTATACGGTATGAGCGCCAAGTTGGTGACATGTAAATGTCTGAGTAGCCATCCGTTGCGCATAGGACAACCGAGCATTAAGGGATGAGTTCTCTTATTCGTGTCTCTAGTCGAACATTGACGAATATATCTGTTTAAAGGCAAGCATTGCCATGTAGCATAATTTTGTGAATATTGTGCCATAATTACAAAAGATTATAACAGTTTGGTTGTAATAAACCGATGAAGCTATGCGGGTGTTGTTTATTCGCGTGCCATAAAGAGAGATATATATCGATAGTCTGTCAGTAGGATAATAATAATAATATAATCTAAAAGTACGGTGCATATGCTGGATTATCTGTTAGCCAAATAGCAATGTTATTCATTAATGCATTCTAGGAAATTATGCAAAGCTCCGTGTGGAAGTACTCTGCTCCTAAAACCTGTAAGCGCCGGCATTACCTATACTGTTTTTACCGTACGCTAACTTAGCCGAAAATTGCCATCGCTCCATCGTGAACGTAGAACTGTAACAATAGCTAAACAGTAGAATATAATGCTAGTCAGGAAGAAGTGAGGAAGAACCTTAGCACTGCCTTTTTCTTCAACTGAGTCTCGCTAAACAAAACTGCAAAAGGACGAAAATCTTGACCAATTTACTGTAAGAAAACAGTCCACCTTTTATTTTAGCGAGATGTTGACGCCAAAGAATGGTTAACTTTTTATTTTTCACAACAATAGTGTCTGCCAGTGGATCAAGACCAGGTTAACTTGATATTGTTTTGAATGGATGTTTCACGGCATGGCTATTAGATTGATCATGTAGAGAAAACATTTTTGACTATTAACAACATGTAGCAATACTAAGGAACGAACTTAATGAAATTCTAGGACAGAAAACTAATTTCCAAATCTGGGACTAGTTCTGCACATGAATTGTGCTGGTAAAATAATATTCCATGAGCGATAGTATTTTTCCATAGATAGTAGTAGAACTGTTAGAATTAAAATGTCTGCCAAGTTACTGATCCAAATGAAAGTAGGTCATTACACTGCAGACACTCAAAATATATGATTGCCCACAGAAGTCAACTTAATGCAAACATGCTATTCACACCCCGCCCAAACAGTTTTTCTCTTGTGGCTCCACTAGGAATGCTATACTCAGTTTCATTTTTTCGCAGCTGTGGACAGAGTACAGTCCTTTCCCGAGGCCCAAGATCTCGCCAACGCTCAGCATATGACGACGCACACCTTTGTATGTTTACAGCTGAGCACTAATACCTACTGTTTGTGGAGAATACATGCCAGAGCTGTTTTCAGATTTGGTGTGATACTGTTTGGGGTTGTTTTTAAAGACATATTTGTTTCTGGAAGACCTGTTATATTCAGATCCTCAAACTGCTCGCTGCTCCAGATTGGGGTCTACTGTATTTCTCGTCCTTTCGATGTCATCCCAACACTCTACCGCTTCACCATCTCCTTAATGTGTAACTTCGACATTAGTAATAAAAACGTGCCTAAAGATACGGTGATTCAGCTATACCAGACAAAATCTTCCACGGGAGTACTCACTAATGTTTAGTAATACTCAGCTTAATCCTGCATCATCCTTGAACATGCTTGGGTTTTCATTCACTCGGGACTTGTCTTGGAAAGATCATATTACATCTCATGTAAAATCTGCTTCCAAGAGATTGGGTGTGCTAGGCCGACTCCGTTCCTTCTTCACCCCTGCACAGTTGTTGACTTTATACACGGGTTTTATCCGCCCCTGTTTAGAGTACAACTCTTATGTGTGGGGAGGCTCCCCACATACAGCTCTTCTCAATAGGGTGGAGTCAAAGGCTTTTCGTCTCATTAACTCTCCTCCTCTTACTGGCTCCCTTCAACCTCTGTCTCATCGCCGCACTGTTGCATTTTTATCTCTTTTCTATCGCTACTTCAATGGTCACTGCTTCTCTGAACTGTCTGCTTGCATCCCTCCACCTATGACGGGCACGTAGCACCCGTCTAGCAGCAAACTCTCATCCCTTTTCTGTCCAACTCTCTAATGCAAGAGTTAACCGTTACTCCCAGTCCCTCATTTATGCAATAGGTCAGCTCTGGAATTGTCTCCCTCTGTCTGTATTTCCTGCTAGCTATGATCTCCAGTCTTTCAAACGCAGTGTGTCCAGGCATCTCGAAATGATCGGATTTTGAATTTGGCTCTCTCTTGTATTTTGTTTTTCTCTTGGAAGAAACAGTATTGTGGGCTCGTGGCCTTTAATTCCTTCATCCTAGCATAAAAAAAAATATACTGGTAATAACCAATATGAAGTTTATCTCATTAGTCATTGTGATTTACCACATTCATCCACTACTTTGTTGGCCTACCGTCTGCGGCCATAAAACTGACTCTCCTGTGCCCATTTCACTACCCTTCCTTCAACTGTTCTCTGCACATCTTAAGTCCCAAATATAACTACCATAACAGACGGTAAACGCGCCAGGATATGTGTTGTTTCACGGTATGTTATAGGTACAAGCATGGAAAAAAAAGCACAGCAACCCTAGTGTCACGAACAACAAATTCAGAATCATGCAGTGGCTAGTCTCATTATTTATAAGTAATGGCCAAATTGTAACGGGTCAGCGCTTCATACCTAAATAAAATAAAAAGTATATAAATGCTGTATTCCCGGGCAACATGTTACCCTATGACACTGAGACAAATACTTATACAGTATTTATTCAGATTAATTGCATGCGCTTTAAATGCAAGAGAATGAGTCTAGCACTTTACTTTTTTTTTTTTTTTTTTTTTATGTGTCCGACTCTGGGCATAGGCTTCACAGCCTGCACTCAAGGCCCAGTAGTCCTCCCACATACCATGCACCTCAAAATGTCACCACTTCGGCTCTAACACCCACCGACCATATTGAATACATGCTAGGGCAGTCTCATACAGGACAGGTATATTGGTATTAGCGGGGGTATTTTTACATGTCGGCGGGTCGTCTGGCAGATCGGTAAAGTTTGCTTTTTATGAAATTCAAATCCTTAAATTGTTCCCTGCCCCAGCGGGGATTTGAACCTGGGTCCGGTAGGACTGCAGGTCACCTCTCTACCTCTCTCTATTGTTTAATTATTTATAATACTGCAAAGCAGGATGGTGTCATTCTCGATACCTCTCTCTATACCGTTGTGCAAAATTGTGTGTGTGTGTGTGTGTGTGTGTGTGTGTGTGTGTGTGTGTGTGTGTGTGTGTGTGTGTGTGTGTGTGTGTGTGTGTGTGTGTGTGTGCTTTAACTCCTCCTAGGCTATTTGATGGATCTGAGTGATGTTTCTCAGGTGATCTGTCTGGTTACTGGGAAGGTTTTCCACCACCATAATTTTGTTCCAGTATTACTGAGAGGAGGGGGAGTGTCAGCCTGTCTCAGCAAAAAAAAAAAAAAAAACAGAAATAGTGGAAGGAGGGCAGATAAGACTTTGATACCTTAGTACAAGTTGTACACAGCGGACCCTCATCTGTAATGTGATATTTGAGAATCGTGACCCCCAGATGAATCTTGGGAAGGGGTCAGCCCCCTCCCCAAGATAACAGTGATCAGAAATACAAGAAAATTTTGAATAAAACTTCCCAGGTGAGTTCGTGTGATTACTCCGAAAGTTCCACAACAAACAGTTTTACAAACATGATTTTTAGGAAGTCAGACCATCCCCCTCACCAAATAAAAACTCTCAGACAATGTGAAAGAATTACAGATATGGCTTTGATATATTGGTACATGTTGTACCATGGACTCTTATCCATTGTACAACATGTACCAATATATCAAAGCCATATCTGAAATGATTTTGGGGGGTCCAGTCCCCCTCCCAAAAATATAATAATATCATATTTTATACATTACAGGATTCGGATCCTGATCAATGGAGATATTGTGTGGAATACATAGGATCCAGATCCACCCCCAAATTTAATCAATTGTTCCTTGACCCATGACCCACTCTTCCACAAAATTCTACTAAAATTCATTGAGAACTTTTACAGATATTGTGCGGGATTCATAGGATCCGAATCCGGATCAGCCCCAAAATTTAATTATTTTTTTCTTGACCCATGGCCCACCCTTCCACAAAATCTCGTTGAAATTCATTGAGGACTTTTTGAGATCGTGAGGACAAACAAACATACATAAGTGAATGCATAACCTCCGACGTCGTTGGTGGAGGTAATACATTCATCTAAATGTACCAAGAATACAACAGTTAAGCCATCCAATTCAAGGGGTTAGGATACTAGATAACACTGACCTGGCTGTGTAATAAAACTTCGAACTGCTGCCTGTAACCTGGTCAGACTGATGACGTATACTGCACTTTAATTAGGCCACTACCAGACGATTTTGGACAGGTCAAGGGTGAGCTCCTCTTGTGGTTAAAAAAAAATAAATAAATAAATAAATAAAAATGATAATAATAATAACAACAACAACTACAATAATAATAATAATAATAATAATAATAATAATAACAATAATAACAACAATTATAATTATAATAATAATAATAATAATAATAACAATAATAATAATAATAATAATAATAATAATGGCTGCCTCTAACCCCTAAACGTCTCCTTTTAGTTGAATACATTATTCTGGAGATAGCAGAGATAAACAAAAGATTATATCACCAGATTCAAGAGGATAACACAATATTCATTTGACTTTAAACTGGCCTAAAACTTCCATCCCTTCATTCTGAATTCCGAGTTGCAGTAGGAGATTAGCACTAAATATGATGCTGGTCATGAGGAAATGCTGTGGATAGGATGAAGAACCATAGTGCTGTCTCATTCTTACACTTGGCTACGTGAACTAAGCTACAACAGGACGCAAAACTCACTCAAGTTAAGGTACAAGGACTATAGTCAATAAGTCATCATTTGGCGTGTAGTCCTGGCACCGATTTCTTTCCAGCCAGACTTCAGGAGAGAGAGAGAGAGAGAGAGAGAGAGTCAAGAGTACTACTCAGTCAGTGACCCAGGCTATTTACTGATTAAACTCTAGTCATATTCAGTCCTCTAGTTTCGCTTGGCGCGAAGAAGAATGAAAATGAAAGCAATGTAATATTATTAATGAAAATACATCATTGACTTTGTTTGTTGTAGGCTATGCAGTTAAACTTAATTCTCTTTTTTTTTTTTCAAGTACACTAATTATATACTCAGCAATAATATCAACAAGTCATTATTCTTTCCTCTTACTTGAGAGAGAGAGAGAGAGAGAGAGAGAGAGACCGGTATAATTTTCCGTGCATGACATCACATGCACCGAAGCCAAAATAATTGATTTACAAATTTATTCTCATTATTTTACCATAAATTCATAAATGACTGGGTGGCCTTTTTTTTTTTTTTTCTTTTTGAGTGCTCTGTTGATAAGTCTATGACTGTACCCTCCTATCCTTGTGTACTTTTGTGACCCCATTTCTGCATCCTGCCATTCAGCGATATAGGAAAAGAGGACTAAGATTATGTTGAAAATGATGCATTCTTTCTTTCTCCGTGTAAGCGGAGCAAGAACGAGTGTTTTGTGTGTGTGTGTGTGTGTGTGTGTGTGTGTGTGTGTGTGTGTGTGTGTGAACAAAATAGATCAAGGAAATTTCCTTCTGATTTTTATCCAACTTAGCTGAAGGGTTAAGGGACAGCCAATAAGGAAAACTATTATTATTGTAGAACAATAGGTCAAAGGTCAAGGTCACGGGGCTAGGTCAAACGGTAACAAAATAAAATCACCTTTGCCAGCCTTTATCCAATTTTCACTAAACTTGCAGGAAGGGCTGAGGGTAATGCAAAAATGAAGTGACTCAGTTTTGAAAACAAAGATCAAGGTCACAAGACAATATCAATGCTTGTCCTGCGTGTGAAATTGTTAACAGAATAACTCAGTAACTTAAAGTTTTTATACGATGCTGACTAAACTTAGTGAAATTGTCCAGGTAAAAACCACTATAACAAACAGTTAGTCAGACGTCAGGTCATAGGAAATGGTCACAGGCTAAGGTCACTGAAAAGCCAGCTTAAACATTTTGTAACTGATTTGTACCGATGCTGGTGGTAGTGTTAAGGGTCAGGCAAGTCACTGGCATTGGCAGGGAAGGCTTTGAAGAATGCATAGTCATGGCTCTGGAACCAGATATGCCAATAGGTATTACTTTCTGGATTTCACTAAGTCCCGTAGGTTGGGAATTGCTGGATCCTGGTTCCAGTGGCCAGATCTTCACTGTTGGACTAGGTATTCCAACACTGGAGGGGCTGCAAAGGAGACTAACCACATCCTTGTTAGTACTTGCTAGAGGGTCCTTCAGAAATGCAGGGTTTTCAGGAGAGCAGAGTTCTTTGCTTCCGAATGAACACAGACCCGTTGTTGCTACCCTAAAGCTACAATTCAAAACTGGGAGAAGTTCATGATGCTAACCAAAAAGAGTGACATCTTCAGAAACTCAGGGATGAGGGATGTGCTTATTAGTATGCAGTGGCAGTGGCAGATAGGTCTGAGGTGCTCAGTACTGATGAGGACCCTGTTGACCAATGAGATACATTCAAGTGTGCTGCCATGGCATTAGCTGATATGTGTGTTGGAGAGCACCCAAGATCAAGAAGGAATCTTTCCCTGCTGTGGGCACTGGACACCAGTGAGGAAAGTCATGCTGCCAGCCTGACTGAGGATTGGGAGCAGCACAGCCTTTTGTCTCAATGGGCACAAGTTTGCAGAGAAGGGTCAAGGAGATGTATGTCAGGGAAATCAACAAGGATATGGAAGGCTGCTGTCATGCAAATGACCTTTGACCTGCTTACCATACCCCGAAGAAGCTTTGCTCCAGACCTTCCTCTCAGGTTAACTCTGTTCAAACAATAAATGGACTACTCACGTCTGGGGCGAGTGAGTATAGGGCTCGTTGAATTGGGTAATTTGAGCAGCTGTATATGGCTAAACCTCCTAGTGAAGACCTTCCATCAGCTGGTGTACAACAACTGACTGCTTTTCCACCAAATGATGATACCTTGCCTTCTCGAGTGGAAATGAAGATGGATGTGGATTGAATGAAAATTAGTCGAGCTGCGGGTGTTTGTGGCATCCTAGTGGAAATGACCAAAACTGGAGGTGAAACCTTGATCAGGACATTACATGCAGTAAACCATTTGGCAGACTGGTATCATTCTTCCTGCCTGGGCAAGGGGTTTGGTCTCCCCAGTCAGAAAGAGAAGGAAACCAGCGTGACTGTACTAACGTCCATGGTATTACAATGCTCAGTGTGCCAGGCAAGGTTCCTGCCCACGTTCTTCCAATGTCATAAAAAGACCTTGTAGTTACTTGTAGAGAAGTTATATATATTAGACTTGTGGACGAGCGGTTGTTATACTTGAGTAGCTTTGTAAGTAGATAATCTTCTTTTCCATTTGTCATTCAATGACAAGGAGAGGTAAAGAATAGTATGGGACTATTTTTATTTGTCTTGGAAATATTAACAAGTCTCTCACACAGAGCGAAGTATAGAGTCCCGCTAGCTATCTCCCTATCTCTCTCTCTCTCTCTCTCTCTCTCTCTCTCTCTCTCTCTTCCAAGTTGCTAAGCCTTTCTTGCCACTCCCTGCCGCTTCTATGGCCTCTCTCCTTCTGAGCTCTCTTTCCTAAATTCTGGTGAAACAGGAGACGTATCACGTGTGTTCCCTGTGGTTGGAAAGTTCTAGAAGCCTGTGTGTGAGTATGTGTGTATGTGTGTGTATGGTCAACAAGGCTTTGTTCACCTGGTGAATTGCTGACAACTAACTGCATCATCTCCTGACTGGCTACTTCGTAATCTGTCGTCAGCTTTTCCTCAGTGTAACTTGCAAGATCATTTCCCATTCCCAGGCTCGCATAGAGCTGTCTATCTGTCTATTTATTTATCTATTTATCTATTTGTCTATTATGATTTGTAATTATAATATGGACTCATAACACCAATACATATCTGGAACCATGTGATCAAAATTTAGGGGCCTGAGAAATCCAGACACACACCCAACAATGTTACAGCTGACCGTATCTTAGCTCTTCAAGTTTTCATGGAATGCCACCTTGAGTATTGATAAGGTCTGCCTGTAACTTACAAAGATTTCAGGAAGGCGTTTGACTGAGGAAATCAGGAGGTACTATGGGAACTCCTGTGACTCCCTGGGGTCCCTGTCGCGATAATTCAACTGAATGCTGGCCTGTATTCAAACAATGAGAGTATTGTCAATTTTGAAGGGGGAATATCCGACTTCTTGCCAGAAAGTGCTGGTGTAAGACAGGGATGTGTCTTTGCTCCCAAGCTTTTCAGCACATGCTTGGACTGGGTACTTGGCCGGGCTGTCAGCCGAAGTGGCTGTGGAGTATCAGAAATTTCAGGTTTATTGACCTTGGCTCTGCTGATGATGCAATTATCCTAGCGGAGTCACTGGAGTTATTATTAGTGCCCTGGAGGAATTTCACGAGAATGTGAAGCCACTGGGATTTTCTTGGGCGAAACTCAAGGCCCAGGCATTTGGTGGCTTGTTGGATGAAGCGGTTCAGTCTGTCCAAGCATTTGGTGAGTAAGTGGAAGTCTTGGGAAGATTCTCTTATCTTGGTATTGTGGTCCATAATAACGGTATATCAGATGATGATATCCTTGTTGCATCGGTCTAGCCCCTGAAATTCTGAATTCACTCAGCTCGGGTATTTGGCATTGTCACTATTTGTGTAGGACTTAATTGGCGTTGTCACTATTTGTGTAGGACATAATTTAGCATATTCTAGGATTTGGTGCTCCCTGTCCTAGTCTACAGTTGCGAAACATGGGCACTAAAGAATGAACTGAGGTGGCAATTTGACTCCTTTGATATTAAGGCCTTCGAAGGATCATGGAATATCATTGGTGAACAACTGGATGCCTAACGAGTGACTTCTCCATGAGACTGATTCGAGGCCTATTATCCACATAATACATCAACACCAGCTATATGGACACGTAACCCATTGTCTTGAAGTTGATCCTACTCACAGGAAAATCTCTGAGAGTCAATCCGAGGTGAAGGAGACCAACGGGAAAGCCCTGGAACTCGTGTCTGGCGCATGTTACAGGGGGAAAGTAACTGCCTGAGGGGTTACAAGAAGGGAACTACTTCGGTGGCGTCGGAGGGTGAGTGAGGCTGTGAGCCCCGCAGCGTTTGCCTAACATAATAATGATAATGATGAAAGCACTTTGTTTAAGGTCAAGGTCACTGAGCAAAGTTAAATATTCGGCACGTAGACCAATTGGTAACTGTGGGTGTTACACACACTTAGGGCTCCTTGCTGAGATATGAATTAAAAAAAAAAAAAAAAAAAAGATACATAACAAGGTAGAGTTTCCTCTCCAGCCTAAATCAGGCATCGTTAGCGGACCCGTTCAAGTTACAGGAAGAAAATTTCCAGTGCAAACCACTTCCACAAAAGTGGAAAAATATTTGCAGATTCCTTTGTATCATACGAACAAATCGCTTTAAAAATAAAATGTTCTTAAATCATAAAATACTGTATATAATTACAAAACTTTCTCTCTCTCTCTCTCTCTCTCTCTCTCTCTCTCTCTCTCTCTCTTTCTTTCACACACACACACACACACACACACACACACACAAACACACACAAACACAAGTATGCAAGATGTTACGGTGCATGTCTTCCTTTTAACGTCCCCCCTTTCATGTTATAGTATTGAATGCATTTACTGGAGAGAGAGAGAGAGAGAGAGAGAGATTTAGTATGTGTGTGCGCGCGCGTGTGTGTGCTTTCTAGATCCAGCTAAAAATAACGTTAACTATTTCAATGGCAGGAAAGTTAGTTTCTTTCCCCACAGCCAGACAGCTTTTACCTCTTTAGTGTGTGTGTGTCGTGCTTGTATCACGTAGGCAGGCCAGGCGGCGTATTTACAAAGGAGTTCAACGAATTTTGTACGATATTCAAACGTCTTCAGCAGCTAATTGATGTCATGAATAACTTCGTTTCGAGTATTATTTTGCTTTGAAATTAATTTGGTTGTGAGGTGTTTGGAAGCTGTGTGAGTGAAGGCATTAGCCCAGAAGAATCACTCATGCACGAAAAAAGTTCTGGGTAGTCTATTTTCATAGAGACAAACATGCAGTTGAGGAAATAAAGGGGCGTTGTGGCATTCATGTGAATTTGATTGGAAGTGTGAAGAGAAAGTTTAGCCATGTGGAGAACATGAAGAATAAGACTGACCTGTAGTGTGTATATGAGTGAGATGGAAGGGGAGAGAGGCGTACGGGGAGAGTAGGGTGGAGAGACCATGGATGAGATGGGGGGAAGGAGTAGAGAGAGATCGGTATATTAGAGTGAAGTGTGTAGATGGAGGGAGGGTAGTCACATGGGAGTGAACAGGGCGCCCACCCCTTACGGGATTAAAGTGTCTAGCATTAGAGGTATAAGCCGTATCATTCATTTGAGTTTCTTTGTGAAGTGACTGGTAGCTGCGGAAATGTAGACAAAAGCATAAACACGTAATCTTATGCAAAACTTAAGACCGAAAATGTTTATAAAGGTCAACTCAGGAGCTGTGGGAGGGATGCACGTCAAGCAGAGAGGAGCTGGCCACTCCAACCCGACCCTGGAGCACCTGGAGTGGTTAAGACGCCCCTGAGCCTCCACCGGAGAGCACTGCAGGCCTCAGTGGCACCTGGACACACTGACACACAGGCGAGGGGCCACACCTTTCAACACACAACGTCTACAGGTTCATCAGATGTAGAATATAAACCACACACCGCATCGACACAGGACTCTCATATGAGGTTTGACCTATGAATTACCTTACTGTACGTGATCGGAAACTGTAAATGGTAATGATTAGGAAACCATTAAGTATTCTAACACTTCATCACTTTTAGGCTGTTTTTGATATATCATATTAAAAAAGAAAAGAATACAGTATTTTGTTATTATTCGTCGGTGGATAGTGATGCCTACAGTAAAGCAGTTACGTATATTTGAAAAACGAACCCCCCAGAAAAATTCTTCCCCCTCCTGTATTTAGAGAGGTACAGGGCTACTTGTAATACTTGCACACACACACACACACACACACACACACACACACATATTTCTCTCTCTCTCTCTCTCTCTCTCTCTCTCTCTCTCTCTCTCTCTCTCTCTCTCTCTCTCTCTCTCTCTCCACCGTTAAGGATCAGGTAAAATGTGTTTCTTCTACCTAGCTAATAAAAACGAGGACTGCGAGGCAACAATTCATCCCTCCGTGTAAACCAAGTCAGGTCCACCATCCCCGTCGTCGCGGTAGAGCAACTTAGCCTGGTGGAGGTCAGACCTGGGCAAAAGGTGCTAAGAATGTCCTGGTATGACGTTCAGGCCGCCTTTGGTAACAGAATCTTGGGGCGTAGAAAGTTCTTGACTCTTGTTATTGTGAGGGAAAAAAACTCGGTTTTTTTATTCCTGAAGAACTGGGAGATGTAAAACTGGAGGATCACAGGAGACATTCATAGAATAGTCTGATCTCATCTTGTACTCCTGAGACAAGCAAGGAAAGAAGGTATATCTCTGTGTGTTTTGGTGAAAATAAGAATGACAGTCCTCAGCTATAGAATCATTAAGAAATAAAAAGGGACAATTCATTTAGATATACGGTCATCCAACATCCTATGAAGGTGAAGCATGAGAACGCATTAATGAAAACATAAAACGAATATTCAGAAAACGAAAATCCCAGTAATGTTCTGGGATTGAAATTATATCTAATTCACTGATAAATGACAGTGAGACATGGTATTTAGACATGTGAACCCGGCGTGTTAGGATTGTAATGCTAGTTTGATGAAAGCAGCTTTCATTGGATGACAACTACCTTTATTATCAGAAGAAAGTAAGGAAAACGTGACTTAGAAGGATGACATGGTGAGACAAGGCAGTACGGCAAATAATGTTGCACCATATAATTGAGTGAAATGTGGGAAGTGCCCGCTGATTGGTGAGACATCAGTTAAAATCTGATTTCAAAGAAGAGAAGGTCTGAAGGACAGACAGATCCGAATTAAATAATCATTTTTTCTAGATGTGAAAAAGTGAAAGTAGAATCATTTGGAAACAAGGTGATTAAACAATGCTCTCAATACCAAGAATGAATATATCCAAAAAATAATAATACAGAAAAGTGCAGAGTCCTTCAGAAATAACGGCAATCTGAACAAAAATTTTTGCTCTGACAAGCTAGAAAGGAGTAGTAACAAACAAGAGAATTCAAGAGATGAATGCAGTAAAGGCAAGACTATACAATAATAATATTATAGTTCATGATAGAACCATATTGGACACAAAGATTTACGATATTACATAAGAGACTGTTAAGAAAGTATTGAAGAAGTGTGAAATAGGTGACAAAGACCGACTCACCATTGATCATACAAAGGACTCTGTGACTTTGCCTTTAAGAAAGCAAAGAAACCGTTTACGAAATACTCAGAAGTCAAAACAGTACCCAGGTAATGGAAAGAGCATTTATGTTGATTCATGAAAACAGCAACTTCAGTGTCTAAAAAGCACCGTTCAGTGACTCTCTTCTCTGTTGTGGCACGAACTTAATAAAAAATGAACACTTAACTGAGGAAAGAATTATCACTTTGTTCACCTGAAAAGCCTGATAGTGTTGGGGATAATAAATAACCTTAGTTATGCCATAAGAAATGCTGCATGAAAACTTCTTCTTAAATCTGGCGGAGTGTAGCTAAAAATAACTAAATAATTAAACACACACACACACACACACACACACACACACACACACACACAGATAGAGAGAGAGAGAGAGAGAGAGAGAGAGAGAGAGAGAGAGCAAGAGAGAGAAACGCGCATGCTTACTAAAAAAATAACTAAAAGTCTGTCAACTTTCGAAATGTGTACATCAGAGCAAGTAAGGAAATTCTGTTTCCAGTTGGAGTAATTTAGTAACCCATAAAAATCGCCTGAGTGCATATTTAGTGTCAGGTGCAGCTGGAAAAGTCTGCAATCCCTGCAACTGCCGATGTGTCTTACACAGATAAGCGAATCACGTTCTTCTAGTTATGCTAAAAAAAAAAAAAAAACGAAACACGCTATTTTACCGAACAGTTTATTCTTCATGCCATTAGATACGTTTCATTTCGTGTACTAAATCTATGAGACGAACAGGTGAAATGATTAGCGGTAGACATTAACAAGTATTAATGATAAAAAATTTTAACATGTGATAAGAGGGAGCCCCATCATCCACTCACAGATGCCGCATTCTGGTTACTCTGCCCTCAGTGACAAGCCAAATAGTTTCCTGTTAACCAGGAAACCATTTACTGTGCTATGCTGTAACCATATAACCAAATAACGCCTGGTGATGTAGTGGGTTAAGGTGTCATAGCCGAATGGAGCCTGTAAGGGTGTCCATCTGAGGAGTGGTTAGGGTTTATTGCTCAAATAATGCCATTCAGGAACGAGTGAAGCTGATCAGCCTTGCCTTAACTGTCGGGACTGAACGGCCTAGCCCAGGGACCCAGCGCTCCTGTTGGGGTAAAAGAAGAATGGGTGATGAATGAATCGTTAATATACATTTTAAAAAATTAAAACAGAGTTTATAACACCTCTCTTACCAATCTCACAGGTAGCTGGAATATCAATAATCAGGTCGACGCACTTGTATAAAATTAGCTTTATAATATGTGACTGATAGCAACGTATTATTACTCGTATGCCGTTTTCAACATAATTTGGCCAAGATTGTCATCCTTTCCACGTAGCTGGGTAGCAGAAAAAGCCAATGCTAAAAATCTACATCTTTTCCATAACTCCTCCTTGTTACTAGCACCATATTCTAATCAATTGTTACGACTCAGCATTCAAGACGGAAAGAAGGCAATATAAGGGCAAGTTAGGGTAAAATGAGTACTGAGCTTGCTTTTCCGATAAATATTTATGAGAATGTTATGGCAAAGTTTATGTCTTCAATTTGAAAGATGAATCAATGAGATAAATTTGGTAGGAGGAGGAGAATTACTATATATCTTGTGATAAAATGGGATGAATTCCTAAAACAAAAAAAATCACCTGGTTATAACAAGAATAACAAAGAAGTGTCTGATCGTAGTGAAAGAATTAAGGTATGACTTTTCGTCACTCATATTTCTCTCTTATTCTCACATTTTCTGTACAAAGTTTCGGTGTTCCTGGTGCAAGGGAAGTGAATGAGTAAGGAGTACCGAGTTATGAGGAAGAATGTGGGGGTTGGTGGAATGCACTTAATGAAACGCTTTTAGCAGCCTGGATATCTCTTTCTCAT
Organism: Coenobita brevimanus; assembly: GCF_032717465.1. Taxonomy (NCBI): domain Eukaryota; kingdom Metazoa; phylum Arthropoda; class Malacostraca; order Decapoda; family Coenobitidae; genus Coenobita; species Coenobita brevimanus. Next base: position 11,098,020 of record NC_137055.1, on the reverse strand, counting down.
ATACTTGCCACATATTATGAAGTACGAGAGAGAGAGAGAGAGAGAGAGAGAGAGAGAGAGAGTCCTGAATACATTATTTAGTATGTGTGTCATTTTTTGTTTTATCTGTCTCTGGTCAGACGCGTTAATCCAGGTAGGAGTGGCCATGAATGAATCGCCTCCATGTCATTCTGTCTTCTATAATCAACCTGCCCTCTCTCCAAGTTATAGCCTCCTCACTCATGTACCTCTCCATCCCTATTGGGGGCGACGGTGGCTGAACTGGTAGAGAGGTGGCCTGCAGTCCTAAAGGGCACATGTTCGAATCCCCGCTGGGGACAGAGAACAGTTTACGAATTTGAATTTCATAAAAGCAGACGTTACTGATCTACCATAGACCCGCCGACATGTCGTAAAAATACCCCCGCTAACACCAATACATCAGTCCTGTATGAGACAGCCCTAGCATGTATTCAATATGGATGGTGGGTGTTAGCGCCGAAGTGGTGACATGTGGAGTTGTATGGTATGTAGGCGGACTACTGGCTCTTGGGAGCAGACTGTGAAGAGTCAGACACACACACACAAAAAAAAAAAATCCTCTCTCTCTCTCTCTCTCTCTCTCTCTCTCTCTCTCTCTCTCTCTTTACAGCACCGTGAATTGGTCAATGGAAGAACTTTACTCATATCATCAAACTGTGGTGATGGTTATTATACAACATTTTCGGTCTAACTTGGACCCAGTTTATATTAAAACGGTTTCGGTCTGACTTATGCCCTGTTATTATGCAACAATTTCTGGACTCTTATCATTACACAACAATTTAAGTATTACTGTAGTCTCTTGATAATACAAACGTTACAAACGTTTCAGCCTTACTTGTAGTCTCATTATTATACAACAGTTTCAGTCTTACTTGTAGTCTCATTATTATACAACAGTTTCAGCCTTACTTGTAGTCTCATTATTATACAACAGTTTCAGCCTTACTTGTAGTCTCATTATTATACAACAGTTTCAGCCTTACTTGTAGTCTCATTATTATACAACAGTTTCAGCCTTACTTGTAGTCTCATTATTATACAACAGTTTCAGCCTTACTTGTAGTCTCATTATTATACAACAGTTTCAGCCTTACTTGTTGTCTCATTATTATACAACAGTTTCAGCCTTATTTGTAGTCTCAATATTATACAACAGTTTCAGCCTTACTTGTAGTCTCAGTATTATACAACAGTTTCAGCCTTACTTGTAGTCTCATTATTATACAACAGTTTCAGCCTTACTTGTAGTCTCAATATTATACAACAGTTTCAGCCTTACTTGTAGTCTCATTATTATACAACAGTTTCAGCCTTACTTGTAGTCACTATTATAATGCAGTTTTGGCCTGAATTGGACTCTGTTCAAAGTAAACCAGTTCCTGCCCTCCGTGGAGCCTCTTTAGGTCCACTTTGGACTAAAACTACTGTATCCTTGCAATAAACAAAATGTAAGTACGTAAGGAGAAAGGAAATACCAACAACGAGCAGCCCTGTGAGATGGGGCCGTGTTTTCGGGGTTTTACTGGGCTTGCTGTTGATAGCTCTCCCATTTTCTAAGTTCTGTTTTCCTGCGTTATGGATCCTACCTCACACCATCCGCAGGTGAGGGGGGAAAATGAGGGGATGATGATGATGATGACGATGATGATATAAATTTTCCACAATTACTAAACCCTCTCTTGGAGTCACTAAATAAATAGATACATAAGTAGTCTCTCAGATGATCACAGAAGTTTTAAATATATCATGCTAGCTCTCTCCAGACGAATTTATTCAGTATGACAATTACCTTTCGTGTTGCATGAGATACAGTCTCCACCAACCCTTAAATAACATCAGAACTCTTAGCTAGTACAGTATAGTCTTGCGCCAAACAGACGGCTTCATTCAGCCCAAAAGTTGCCTATAATAGTATAATGGTTGATTATTTTAGGGGAAATGGTCCTTTGTAGTTATTCTTGCTCCTTTCAGACGATTTCTTCAGCTGCGAAAGACCTCTGTCCAGAAGGGGTTTACTGAAAGCTAAACCTCACTCTTGCATTTCTTTAAAATCTCCCCTGAGCAAAGTATTATCAGTAAAAAAAAGGCTGGAATTAAATACAATATACACCGTAGGCTTCACTGAGTAAATATCAACAGCAACAACAACAAAATTATCACTCAGGCCCATCCAGCCCCATATAAACAGGGACGTTGGGACCGGGGACTATGTTACTTAGTCCCTACGTCTAAAGGAACGGTGATCAACCTCACCTGCCCCTGTGTAGCATTACGCTAGTAGGAAACCTCAACCACCCCTCAGGTAGACCCCATGCTGGCTCCATCTCGCTGGAGCGCCTTGACCCACTAAACCACCAGGAGTCATTGGTTATGAGGTTACCAGTTAGCGGAGAAAATGGTTTCCTGGTATACAGGAAACCATTTTGCCTGTCATTCAGTGTAGAGTCACCATGAGAGAGAGAGAGAGAGAGAGAGAGAGAGAGAGAGAGAGAGAGTGAGAGAGAGAGAGAGATTTATTATGTTCAGTTGAGTCTTTTCAGTTCAATGACTGTTTTAGAATACTTGGTCCCGCCGAGCTTGGTTAATGAATACCAGACTTATAAAGATCTTCCATGTCCTAAAAGTACTGTCATATCTTACAAAAATCATCAAGGTCACGGAGTTCCCCCCCCCTCTCCCTCTCTCTCTTTCCAGTCATGTCAGAGTGAGGTACATCTCTCTCCAGTCATATCCGTGAACTGCATATCCCGTCAGGTCAGAGTGGGGTTGATCTCGTTGCACTCATGTCGGAATGAGTTGCCTCTTTCTCCAGTCGTGTCCGTGTAAGATACATCTCTCTCTCTAGTCACGTCAGAAAGAGCAGTCATGAGTGACCTTCATAGCCAGTTATGCCAACTACATCCCAAGTCATATCAGAATGAGGTGCCCCTCCTTCCAGTCATGTCAAAATGGGATGTCAACAGCCATGTCAGAGTAAGGCGTTTCTGGTCATGTCAAAATGTGGTGCCTCCATTTACGTCAAGAGTGAAATGCATCGCCAGTCGTGTCAGTGAGGTGCATATCTCTCCAGTGATGTATGAGTGGGTTTCCTGTCTTACAAATATTGTCAGAGTGAAGTGCATCGCCAGTCATGTCAGAGTGAGCAGCATGTTTCTGCAGTCATGTCAGAGTGAGTCACCCTAGCCACCAGCTCGGCCACCTGGTACAGCTTTAACCGTGTCCAAGCAATTACATGCGGGACAAAAAGTTACATCCTGGCTAAATTTTTGCAACAGGAGCATGATAACATTTTCACAAGTTGACCTAAAGGATAAAGGGAGACGCGGAGGCAGTAAGTAAACGCACACATGACTCAGGCGCTGACGCCTTCACTACGATAGGTTGTACTTTAAACTGAATAAAACGATGTGGCGGAAGCAAGAATATAATGCAGGATCCAAGGGGTGCTTGGGGTTTATTGCTCACGTAATGCCACTTTGGGATGAGTGAGGCTGGTCACTCTCATCTTAAATGTCAGGACCAACTTGCCTAGCCCCGAGCTCCTACGCTCCGCATGGGGCAACATAGGATTGGATGATGGATGCATGGGTGGATGGATTTCGGCGAAAATTATATATCAAAATCAATCATGGCCAATTTTGACAACAATATTGAATGCGGAGAGTGTCGCATAATCAGGAAATCAGCTGATAGTGTTGTCACATGTTTCGCGTCATCACATCACGCTGTGTAAACTCTGCCACCCACACCACATACAGTAAGCTAATGTCCACTGAACTGTTTACTTCACCACAAGAACCCATGTTTCATGAAGGAAGCCGATACGCTGTGTTTATATCATGAAAAGTTCATATCAACTCAGTATCAGTCAAAATACTTCGGGAGCAACATTGCTTAATCTTGACTTATCTTGACGAAAGTTCAACTTCGACATGACTTTCGGTGCTCGCGTAAATGGGTATCAGCACGATAGTCAATATGCGACACCAAGAGTAGTCAAAACATCTTTACTTTTATCATCGCGAATCCCGCCTTATGAGTAATCGTACTAAATGGGTTAGAGGAGATTGCATTATCTCCCTCATTCCCATTTGTCTTCACTATTCTGCGTAAAATCGTCCGGCAGTAACAAGACTGCAAGAAAATAACAGTAATGAACAACTTAACTGAGTCTGCAGTATTATTTACACATATACGTCGCCCCTAAGTTTAATCAAACCATCATAACGTGGCAGGAGTGAAAAAGGGCTTCGTGTTGAGTTGGTCACTGGAGATTAATTAACCTCTTCACCGCCACATATGGTTGCAGGAGAGGGACACCGACCCTTGGTGGCACTGATATAACCGAGGGGAATTCACTGCTCTGATATACAAACATCCCTCATCTCCGCTCACTGTCCCCCAAAAGAAGGAGGCTGGGCTGCCGGGGAAAGGCAGCTTTTGCCTCCAGCCCACTGGGTTCACGTTACAATTGATCCTGGGCTACTACTACTACTACAACTACTGCTGCTACTACTACTACTACTACTATTACTACTACTACTACTACTACTGCTGCTGCTGCTGCTGCTGCTGCTGCTGCTGCTGCTACTACTAGTACCACCACTACTACTACTGCAACCAGCTATCTCTCGAACTCTAAATAAAGTCTGGCGGCAGCAAAAATAAGTATAAAGTAACCTGCTCGTCCTAATAGAATATTAGAGACTAACTCCTTCAGTTACATGGGAGTAAAACAAAATAAAATCATATATGGATTGGAAGAATTAGGTCATTGTAGTCGATGGGCTAATGGACAATGTATTTAACCCATTTACTATCATGCATGGTTCCTGGAAAAGGATGCCTTCACGTGATGGCACCGATGTACCTATTTGGCTCTACTGCCTGATTATACAAATATTCCGTAACTCCCTCCCTATTCCCACAACAGGAGGATGGCGGACTGCAGGACGAGGACAGCTTCAGCCTGCAGCTCACTGGGTTCACATTTCAGATGAACCTGTGGCTACAACTACCTCTAATACTACTACCGTATATCTTTCCTATGCTGCATAGAATCGTCTAGTGTTAGCAAGAGTACATTAAGTGACACGACTGTACTGAATGGACAAATGGAGACTGCACTCAATTCCTACATTACGAGGGGCTATCCTAAGCGAAGTAAAGTCATCTGACGGAAAAAAATGTCTATCTATCGGTCTGTCTATCTAACTATCATATATTTATCTATCTTACTCCTGCAAAGGCTGGCCACAAACAAATCTCCTCCATGTCGCCCTGTCCTCTTCCATTTGACTGCCCTCCCTGCAACTCACATCTCCCTCTTTCATATATCTCTGCGCACCATCCCTCCACCTCATCTTTGGTCTCCCCCTTCAGTTCTCCTCCCTTCTCTCATATATCTTTCCACTCTGTTCCTCTTTCTTATCCTTGGCCTCCCCCTCCTTCCCGTCCCCTCCACTTAACTCACATGTACTCTTCTAATCAGCCTCTTATTCTCCATCCTCTCCACATGTTCAAAACACAAAAAGGACAATAAAATGAAACCTTAATGATATGACTTCACAACATTAATTGAACCAGTGGTAATTATATCTACCCTTTCTCAACCATATGTCATTCCTAAGCTGGATGAAGCTGCCAGAAAATAACATGACTGAAAAAATACAAGCGTCATTGATGAAGAGCTAATGGGATTTATTGCTAAATCTAAAATTATGAAGAGAGGGAAAGCCCACAAGTTTTTTTCTGTTGCCTTTTAAACACACACACACACACACACACACACACACACACACACACACACACACACACACACACACACACACACACACATCTTTCTACCTCGCCGTGAAGAGTGTTATATTAAGTGAAATGCAGTCTAATCATTTCTTGGTGTCGCAGGTGTTTTTAAGCCAACATCATACATTAAGGGCTTATTTACACCTTCGATCACTGTGCTGTTATTGTACGACCAAGAGATTCATGGTATTTAAGTATTTTACAGTGGCACTGACGAGTTCTTGAAGTAGTCTCAGGCCCATCCTCGTTGGTTAACAAAGCTCCCCAACTACTTCTCCTTACCTGTTTACCTCTGCATATGACACGCTAATATTCATTTCATGGCTATATATGCAGTTTATTTAGATATTAAAGACAGAGATAAAATAAATGAGAAAAGAATGGTGAAAGATGCAAAATAAATCGCAGAAGAGAGAAGATGCTAAGGAGCTTCCATAGCCGAGGAGAATATGGGCCACAGTCCAAGACATAAAGACAAAAGGGTACAGTTCAAGGCAACATAACCCCCATGTCAAACAGTACAAAGCAAACATCGACTCTGGACTTACTCTTATTCTTCCAAACTTTATATTCAAACTTGTCACGCTCTCATAACGAGAACGTATTTTTCTTGTATTCTGTCTACCTGATATTATTTTATTAAACTTAGCAAAGACTTTTCAAACTGATGTTGTTACATGTAACATAAATTAACTACTTTTAAGGAGCTGAATAAATCCATGAAATAAAGTCGTCTGAATGTAGCACAACAACATACAAATTACTTATAGTAAGGGTTACGTACTTCACAGGATTGTTGTGTATGGACATTATGTATTTTTAATCATTACTACTGTGTGCATTAAAGTATACATTATGATTCTTAGCGGCCAAGATTTAGTTAATCCAACGACAGTATAAAAGACATTGATGGAGTAAAACTGTTCTCTTCTACAATGAACAAGGCTTTTACCAACTGCACGGCAAGTGTAAAGACTGAGAATATTTAGAAGATGGGGATGGAAGAGATGGAGGAGATGGAGATGGAAGAGATGGAGATCAAGATGAAGATGTAGTAGATGAAGTAGTAGAGGAAGAGTGAGAAGAAGGAGAAATAGAAAAAGAAAGTCTCAGATTAATGTCTATCTACCGCACGAAAGTCAGTAAAGTCAATTTTTATTGCCACAATTCTTTCTTATAATATGACCAACAACGATCAGTGTGATATCCAAGTCCCATTGATACCGGTGAGTGGACAGGTACAAAGGTGAAACACACTTTGTCCAGCAGTCTTACAGGACCGAGAACAGAATTTTAGCTTCTTGTTGTTCTGGACGTGCTGACCATTAGAGCACTTTCTATCCTGTTTAACCAAGTCCAGATAAGAGAGAGAGAGAGAGAGAGAGAGAGAGAGAGAGAGAATTATGGGTTCATTTTGTTTTTGCGATCAACTGCCTTTCCCTGGAACTAATTAACTTTTCACATACTTCTGTCTTTAGATTATCTTAATTAGGTCAGAATACCCCGCAAAGCATCAGTGTTCATTAAAGAATAGCTATATTTACCATTAGGCTCATAATTATGTAGTTTATAATTAATTTTGGATGAAAAAATACATCATTAATCTCTTAAATACATACCGAGGGAAAAGAACTACGATGCCACAATATTCTACCTAAAGAGAAACAAGAACCACACCAGTCCTAGAAGAACTGCATATATGTTGCCAGCCTTCATTCTGTAAGAGTAACATTGCAGGAATAAAGCTGCAATATTGCTTGATTGTTGTGGTGGTGTGGCAGGTAGTGGTGGTGATGGTAGTGCTCATAGTGGTGGCAGCGTTTACATATTGGAGTGGAGGATTATGGCTTATGGTATGGATAATGGAGATATAATGTGGAAATGTTAGTGGTGTTGGTGGTAGTGGCAGTGGTGTTAGGGTGGTAGTCACGGTGTTATTGTTGATGTTGGTGGTACTGATGGTAGTGGTGTTGGAGTGGTAGTCTAGGTGTTGTTGTTAGTGGTTGTGGTTGTTGTGGCGTGGAAACTGAGGTAGTGGTGTTGGTGGTAGTGGTGTTCAGGTGGTAGTCCTGGTGTTGGTAGTGGTTATTGTTGTTGTGGCGTGGAAATTAAGGTAGTGGTGTTAGTAATGGTAGACTAATAGTGGTGGTGGTTCTGGTGGTAATGGACGCAGTGGTGTTGGTTGTTGTATTGGTGGCAGTAACCAGGGTGGTGATGGTGGTATGGGTACTGGTGCTGGTGATGGTGGTAATGGACGCAGTGGTGTTGGTTGTTGTATTGGTGGCAGTAACCAGGGTGGTGATGGTGGTATGGGTACTGGTGCTGGTGATGGTGGTAATTGACGCAGTGGTGTTGGTTGTTGTATTGGTGGCAGTAACCAGGGTGGTGATGGTGGTATGGGTACTGGTGCTGGTGATGGTGGTAATGGACGCAGTGGTGCTGGTTGTTGTATTGGTGGCAGTAACCATGCTGGTGATGGTGGTATGGGTAGTGGTGCTGGTGATGGTGGTGATGGTGGTGTGGGTAGTGGTGCTGGTGATGGTGGTAATGGTGGTGTGGGTAGTGGTGCTGGTGATGGTGGTAATGGTGGTGTGGGTAATGGTGCTGGTGATGGTGGTAATGGTGGTGTGGGTAATGGTGCTGGTGATGGTGGTAATGGTGGTGTGGGTAGTGGTGCTGGTGATGGTGGTAATGGTGGTGTGGGTAGTGGTGGTGCTGGTGTTGGTGAAAGTGGTAGTGGTGTGGGTAGTGGTTGTAGTGGTGTTAGTGAAGGTGGCGTTGGTAGTGGTATTAGTGATGTTCATTGTAGTGGTAATGGTGCGGTGGCGGTGGTCATGATGGTGTTGGGAGTGGTATAAGTGTCTGTGGTGGTGGTGGTATGGGTGTTGGTGCCAGGAACTATGATGTACTAATCATATGATGAGTCAGGGATTATAATTATAAAAGCGAAAATGATAACCATTAATAACATCATTAGAATTTGTACTTTGTATTAAGTGACTGTTGCGATGAAGTACTAGTGGAAATTGACGAGCTAACTATGTAGCCTTTCATACACATTGTTTATCAGTTCTGACTTCATCTCCTTGAATTCTAAGACGGATTTTTAGTTCATTCTTGCTGCTACAAAACGACTTTACTAATTTATGATTTTTTGTTTTGTTTTTTTTGTGGGAAAGTTAATTATATCTTTCATTAACCCCATGAATACAATCAGTCTCTCAAGCTGAAAATGCAAACACAAAAACAAATGACATCATCGGACAACAAATGTTACTTCTAAGCTCTCCATGTTCATAATCAGGCATAATGCGTACTGCAGTTTGCGAAAGACTACCAGGAATGGTTGGCCATAGCCTTCATTAATCCCTTCAGTACACGATATCTTCTGTAAGCTGAATAATGTAATCTGGAGGTGCAAGGCAAGAGAGAGAGAGAGAGAGTGAGGTTGTCCTCGCACTGATGGCGTTAATACTGAGTTTCCTCTGTTCATAGACGGCAGACAATACCTGTGTGTACTGCAGCCTAATCAAGCCAAGTACACGGCTCCGGCAGCTAACAGGAGTGCCGGCAGCTGCAATAACGGTAAAGAGGAGCATACCGCCTTTCCTACCTCATCCACACACTAGACTGCTTATACTCTAACTTGACCTAAAATTGCCATCTTTCCATCTTGAATACTGGCATATGGCAAAAGATAAACAACTAGAATATGGTCCTACGAAAAAGATGTAGAACCTTAACCCTCTCATTTTCTTGCACCGATGTGTATGAAATTAGCTGAAAAAGAGCGAATATCTGGGCCAACTCGAGGTAAAAGAACTATACTGCCTTGACAGCCCTCAGGCTATATTTTGTCGATCAAGGATGCTCCCTAGCAGCTCTGTCTAAGCGATTTATCTTGAATACTACCCATCATTATAATCTTTCATGGTATATTATCCCTCTAATGCCATCTAAGATTCCGCAGATATCGTAAAGAGAGAACATTACCGTGCAACATACAGAAATAAACTATACTCCTTTTAAAATAACTTGACTTTTCAGTTTTAACAATAAAAAATCATGGGAATATGATGCCATTCACGAAAAAGTGCTTTTGGGAGTAAAGCCAGAATACTGTCTTTTTCTGCCACTGACGCTGCAAAAGGACGAAAATTTGGGCCAAGTTAGGGTAAAAGAAAAACAGTAAGGAAAAGGTGTTGGAGCCTCCTTAACCGACAAGATTATTGACTGTATTCTCGGAAGATTAGCAGGCTTCCTGGCAAGTCTTTCTCAGTGATTTATAGGAGAGCTTATATGTTTTTTTCTTGTTCTTTAGATACAGAGAAATGACTCCTCGATGGACGATACTGGCGAACTCTACCTCTTTCAGACGTCTGCGATTTATCCAACTGAATAAAATCGTCTAGTGTTTGGTGTAATACAATTTTAGTCTTCCAAGTTATATGAGAGATAGTGGTGCATTATCATTTTGAGATTCCCAGGGCCTCTTACCTGAGTAAAATCGCTTGTCCTCAGCTATAAGAGTGCTAGAGTTTCCCCGTCTATAAGAAGGTTACCTGTCCCATATACAATAATAAAGTGTTATGGGAGAGGTACAAAACAGAAAACGATTCTTAGGGCGGCATTCTCATGCTGTTAGGAAGCTTACTTACACCTCTTCCATGCCGGGTTATTTCTGTCTCTGCTTTGTCAACATGCTCGTTTTCTTGTGTTATTCATGCCATCTACGTCGATATGAAAAAGATGTAAGAAGTAAAAAAAAAAAAGAATGATAATGGGTACGTAGGAGAATAAGTAATTACGGAGGAGGTGCTAGATAGCCTCCTTACCAGACGAGAATACGGGCCTCAAAGTCTATTTATACTGCCATTTCAGACCCAGCATAGCTCTGTTCAAAATGAAAATGACATTCAACATTCTCTGCTCTGTTAAATGCTACGTTTATGAAGTTTCAGCACGCCCACTATTTTCCAGCGTTTTTACGATAGCTGGAGCAGTACGATGATTTCCCTTCTCATGGTTTAGACAACTCTAGCAGTCTATTTCAGCAAGAGCAAGATACTTTTATGCAGCTGAGAGTGTTAGTGGAGCCTGGGAATTAATGACCCCCCCCAAAAAAAAATCAGAAAAATGAAGCGATGGTTATCAGAAAAGATAATACAGGAAATGCACTAGGCGCGCGCGCGTGTTCTTACCTAATTGTATCTTTACAGGAATGAGTCAAGCTCGTATTGTCCCGTGTCTTAGACCATATTTATCGTACATATCCTTAAATTTGTGAATTGTTTTGGCACACACTATTTCATTCGGTAGTGCATTCCATTGATCAATTGCTCTGTTTGGGAAACTGAATTTCCTTACGTCTTTATCACCTCTTCTCTTTATGCATTTTTTTGCAGTGTCCTCTTGCTGATGCTTCTCCATATGTTAAGTAATCATTTATGTCTATTTTCTCCTTTCCTGATATGCACTTATATAGCATTATCATGTCACCTCTTTTCCTTCTCTCCTGTAGTGTTGGTAGATTCAGTTTATTTAGTCTTTCTTCGTAGCTTAGGTCCCTTAAGCTTGGTATCCATCTTGTAGCGGCCCTTTGAACTTTTTCAATCTTGTCTATATGCTTTTTGAGATGAGGACTCCAGACTATTGATGCATATTCCAGGGTTGGTCTAATGAATGATGTTATTATCCTTCTTAGCATGTCTTCATTTATGTATGTGAATGCTATTCTCATATTTGCAAGCAGTGTATACATGTTCCGTACCTTCTCGCTGATGTGGTCAGCCGGAGATAGTCTGTTATTGATAATCACACCTAGGTCTTTCTCTCTTTCTGATGTGTATAGGGTTTTATTTCCTAACTTATAATCCCAATCAGGTCTTTTTCCACTTTTACCAAACTTGATTACATGACACTTGTCCACATTGAATTCCATTTGCCATGTACTACTCCATTCATGAAGTTTATTTAATTCTTCTTGTAGCTCCCTACAAGAGTCTGTGCTAGTAATTCTCCTTTGTATTTTTGCATCATCTGCAAACATATTCAGATAGCTCTCATTTCCAGTGTTACTGTTTATATCATTTATGTACACTAGAAACATGATTGGTGCCAGCACCGAACCCTGTGGTACTCCACTAGTCACTTCTTTCCATGATGAGTAGTTTCCTCTTAGTACTGTCCTCATTTCTCTTTTTATGAGAAAGTCTTGCATCCAACAAAACAGTTTGCCTCGAATTCCTCCTTGATGGTACAGCTTCCATAAAAGTCTTTGGTGTGGTACTGTGTCAAAAGCTTTCTTGAAATCTAAATAGATACTGTCCACCCATCCTTCCCTTTCCTGTATTGTGTTTGTTACTCTGTCATAGTAGCTCAACAGATTAGTAACACATGATTTTCCTTTTCTGAAACCAAACTGTCTTTCTGTTATCATACTGTGTTCTTCTAGATGATTTACCCAAGCTTTTCTTATAAGTTTTTCTAATACCTTGCTTACAACACTGGTCAGTGATACTGGTCGGTAGTTGAGAGGATTTTGTCTATTTCCTTTCTTGAATAAGGGGACTATATTTGCTTTTTTCCAAATATCAGGTAGTTTCCCTTGACTCAAGGATTTCTTGAAAATTAAAAATAATGGTTTACTTAACTCCTTTGCACATTCTCGTAACACCCAACATGAAATTTCATCAGGACCACTTGCTTTTCCTCTGTCTAATCTACTTAACTCCTCCTGTATTACTTTTTCTGCTATTTGTATATCTGGTAGTATGTGTGGACATGCGTGTTCCACATATTCCCTCTCAAAATTTTTTTCTTCTGTAAAAACTAATTGGAAATTCTTATTTAGTGCTTCACAAATATCTTTCTCTTGTGTATAAGTGATTCCCTCGTCCGTGATGGATTGTATTATATCTTTTACTTTGGTTTTGCTTCTGATATAGCTGTAAAACAGCTTTGGTTGATCACTACTTTTATTTATTATATCCTCCTCAAACTGTTTTTGGGCTTCCTCCTTATTCTTGTATAGTCGTTTCTTGCCTGTTTGTAATTATTATACGCCCTTTCACTATTGTGTCTTCTGTATCTATTCCACAACAAATCTCTTTCTTTTTGATTTTTTACATTCTGTATTGAAACATTTCTGTATTTTCTTATCTGCTTCTTTGTGCTGTGGGATGTACTTCTGGACTCCTATTTCATAAAATTCACAAAATTTTTATATACAGCATTTAAATCTTGTCCTCTAAGCTCATTTTCCCAATCAACTTCTAAGAAATACTTCTTTAGGTCTTGATAATTTCCTTTTATAGTTTAGTCTCTTTTTGTAACTGTCATTGCTGTTTACTATGTCATATGCTATCCTGAAGTTATAATTTAGTACTGCATGATCGCTTTTGCCGAGTGGAGGGTGATATATTAAACTGTCAATGTCATTTTCTTGCCTAGTAAATATTAGATCTAGCACTGAAGGTACATCAAGTCCTCTTTTTCTAGTGGTTTCCCTCACATGTTGCGTTAAGAAAACTCTTGTACGAGATCCAGGAGCTTTTGGTCCCAACAGCTTTCTTGGCTATTTATATCTAGAGTATTCCAATTTATATTTGTATTGAAATCCCCAGTTAGTATAATTCTTTCCGATTTCTCTTCCATTTTATGTAGCAAGGATCTTATACTCTGAATTGTACTCTCTGCCAGGTCCTCATATTCGTCTCTTTCCCATGTGTTTGATCTGGGTGGCATATACAAATTGGCTACAATTACTTTACCTTCAGATGTGTCGATCTCTACTGCAATCAGTTCTACTTGTGATGGTATATCTAGGTTTATTTCCTTGACTTTTAGATTTTTCTTAGTTAATATTATAATTCCTCCTCCTTTTTTTAAATTTCTGTCTCTTCTCCATATATTGTATTCCTCTAAGTTTAGTATGTCATTGGATATCCTTGGTGTTAATTTTGTCTCAGTTAGGCATATTATTTGTGGTTCATTTTCTCTGACATAATCATTCATCTCTAGTAATTTAGATACCATTCCATCCACATTTGAGTACATCAACTTTATCATCTTGTTTATATACTTGTCATGACATGGTTCTACTAACTTCCTCCTTTTTCTTCCATCCTGTTTGTGTACCACTTTCGTACCTGCAATCCTATTACTTTGTAAAAAAATTTCTTCTTGTCCTCTTCTGATCTTCCCTCATTTTTTGTTTTTGCTTCCTCCCTTTTCTCTTTCAGTAATTCCAGTTCCTCTTGTGTTAGGCATCCATACATTTTTGAACTCCTCTTTTTCCATAAGATTCTTTGCATTTTTTAGTATCTCTTCCACAGTGTTTACACTCTGGAAAGTCACCTTTAGAGGTCTTGTCTTGCTTTTCTCGTATTTCCCTAATCTTTTGTGTTCCTCTATGTCTTTACTACAGATTTCCTCTGATACTTCTTTCAGTAAGCTCATTACATTTGCCATCTCCTTTTTGTCTCAGTGATTTTGTGTGTGTGTGTGTGTGTGTGTGTGTGTGTGTATGTTATTGTCCTCTTCTTTACTCTAGAGCATTTCTTCTTTCCACTACCAGACAGTTGTTTTCAGCTTATGACACCCTGCAAGTAGTGAAGTGGTTAATGAAGGTTCAATCTAACGCTTTCAATCTGTAAATCATCCCCAAAGCTGGGAGAGAGAGAGAGAGACCTGGAGATAGCACAGAAAAAAATACAAAGGCCGTCATTGTACTGGAGAGCTGTTAAGTAAATTAGTTTGGATATTTGAGAGACTGCTGAAGATGGAACCAATGTGTTATGTCGCACTTTTATAAAGGAAAAGGGTGAGAGGTGGATACAGGAGAGTGTTTGAAGATGGTGTAAGTGTATTATTATTATTACATTTGTATAAAGGAAAAGTCAGAGAGTGTTTCAAGATAGAAGGACAGTATCACACATGTTTATGGGAAAGAGTGAGAAGAGGATACATGAGAGAGTGATCGAAAATGGAATGCATGTGTGAGAGAGAAAAAATGAAGGAATCACAAAAGATGATAGCCTTTGCATGATCAGAGAACTCTAGCAGTCTGCACCTACTAACGTCAGTCGATTTTATTCAGCTGCGAGTGATTATAGAGATCTGAGAGTGTTAATACTAGTATCATCAGCTCTCTCATTACAGGGTTCCATTCACGGCAACTCCAGAACATTATATTCTATTGAGAGCGAGTCATTGGTGCAAAAGAATTAACATCAGCGTAACTAGGAAGGTCTATAGCAGTGGTAATTAAAAGATTAAAGGTACTGGAGTTACTTGGCATTACTATAAAAAATCCAGAGTGACAACAATAGAAATGGAATTGTTAGGGATTATATGCAGGTACGTAGGCTGCGATAAGATTAGAACTGAGGAGATTCTTGAAATATACTGTGCAAAAATGTTCAGTTCTAAAAGGACTAAAGGAGAAATGTGCTGAAGGGGTAGAAGAGAATTGTGCTCAAATGATAAGACTACACTGACAGAACTGATTAATAACAGAGGGTAACTTATGAGTTGGGGAGGGGAACGAGGCGTGAAAGGCCGATGAGACGACGAAGATATCTGAAACGGATGAGACAAACATGTTCTACTATGCTCATGACGAGCATGGCACCATTTTTTGTTTGTTTGTTTGTTTTACATAACTTGAGAGTCTACGCTGTAGCTTCGTCTGAGAGAAATAACGAATCATACTAGTGAATGGATGGTTTAGTCTGTGAGGTGCAGCCTAGAATTTAAATGGCCCGAATGTTGAGTGAATGGACCTATGAATCCCTTTACTTGGCATGGTGTAATACTTGCCCAGTTGTTTTAATTTATTGTTCCTTTTTTTCTAGAACCCTCCCTCCACATGTACAGCCATCAGTAAGTGCTGACCGACACTTCTCTAACGGATATGGCTATGAAATGTGTTACGGGAAAGGTTTTTATATGTTAGCAAAATAAAGCACAGAAAAGGGTACGTGAACCAAGAACAATATGTTGTTTGGGTAGGAAAGCGAAATAGGGAAGGAAGAACACAGTGCTGGCAGAGGACTGTCGGCGAACTTTTGCTCATGGCTGTAGTAGCGGGATGAGTAAAAATCTTGCTTGTATCTAAAGAGAAGCCAATAATTTTTAAAATAAATGTTTAAAGGGAATGGTCAGTTAATGGGCGTTACTTTAGGCGTTAGTTTGTAGATCATGTGTATAGTGACAAGGGTCAGGGTTGGTTTCTTCAAATGATGTAATCATTTGGTTTTGAAGTCACTTTCCAGAAAGTGTGTCTGCGCGTGATGTAATTAGAAACGTGTGAAGCAGAAATGCAATTTGTATCATGAATGATTTGTAAGGACACAAGTCGAGAGTGAGAGCAGTGGCAATGAGTTACCTGAGAGGAGCGTGTGGAGTTACATAGGAAGACAGACAGACAAATGAAAATGTAAAGGAGCGTTTTGCTGTTGATGTAGATGCGATTGAAAGTGTCCAGACGAATATTTGAGATGATTTGGTTATATGGAGAGGATGGAGAATGACAGACTGACTAGAAGCATGTATGTGAGTGAGGTGGAGGGGAGAGGAAGAGGGGGAGACCGAAAATGAGATGAAGGGATGGAGAGGAGAGATAACAGAGGAGATGTAAGCTGGATGGAGGGCAGCCAAATGACAGGGTGAAATTATGGCGAATTGTTTGTGACACCCCTTACGGGATTAAGGCATCTGACAGTAAATAGTTAAATAGTGAAGCAGCAAATATGTTTGTAGAAAAAATGAAATCTGATAGTAAAAAGTAACTGCACAGTACTATTTCAGCAGACAATGGGGTACTTCCTTCAGATTATGACGGCCTTCTCCAATCGGCAAACAGTTTTATTCAGTTTAGTCATGAAGTGTCTCCGGCCGCTGGAAAGATACTGGACGACCAAACTTCATTAAGTCCATTTAAATAATGATTTTTTTTTTTTCTTTTCACCTATTCTCTCCTCCTGTAATCAGAAATTATAGCAATGCATGACATTGGTGGTAGTGAAAGGATTTATGTATTGCAGTTAGATAGACGCACAGAAAGATAGATAGATAGATGAATAGATAGAAAAAGATAGACTGACGGTCAGAGAGATAGAATGGAAGAGATAGAGATAGATGCATACTCTGGAATTGTCTGCTGTCTGTATTTCCTTCTGCTTGTGACCTCCAGTCTCCTAAACCCAATGTGTCCAGGCATCTCGAAATGAACGGATATTGAATTTGGCTCTCTTTTATTTTTGTTTATGATTGTCTTGGAGGGAACAGTCTTGCGGGCTCTCAGCTTCTGGTTCCTTCTACCTTGCATAAACAGATATAAACATATTGATACAGCATAGATATAAAAACAGATATACAAACAGGTACCGTATATTGAGTGATTGACAGATAGATAATACTGATTAATTACCAGTATACCCTCCACATCGATAAGTCTGTCCTATGCAGAATAAATTCATCTGTAGTTAGCAGGCATAAACTAAGTACGCCACCAGATTCAAGGAGGCGAAGGCTAGTCAGTGTGGCCACCTTGCCCTGCACACATAGGTTTAAAATTCGAAAGGGCAGCTGGAGATTTTTTTTTTTTTCGACCAATTAATGTCGCCGGAGGTGCAAGTTTCCTCCGATGATAAAGTGTTCCTGACTTAGGTGCATGACCATGGGCACGTAGATCTGAAGGGAAATATGGTACTGACTGTTGCCATTTCAGCAGTACAATACGGAAACGCATGTGTGTGTGTGTGTGTGTGTGTGTGTGTGTGTGTGTGTATGTGTGTGTGTGTGTCTGTGTGTGTGTGACCTATCTTCCTTCACTACAAGACATCTCTCTTAACTTGACTAAAATTGCTT
>NC_137055.1:11028946-11080217 GCF_032717465.1 Coenobita brevimanus | reverse complement strand
ACAAGAAAAAGAACATAAGATAGTATGGATCAATTGGCTCATGGATTGTGTGGATATGACTTAAAGTTGGCATAAAAATGTGGCCGATTGTGTGTGTTGTGTGTGTGTGTGTGTGTGTGTGTGTGTGTGTGTGTGTGTGTGTGTGTGTGGGAAGGGGTGTGTGTGTGTGTGTGTGTGTGTGTGTGTGTGTGTGTGTGTGTGTGTGTGTGTGTGTGTGTGTATGCGCCAAAGCAAGATCAAAAAGCAGAGTGAGAGATGAGTTCTGCACAAATGTGGAAGTGTGCATGGAAAAGTTTGGAAGAAATGAGAGAATGTTTCTTACTTGTGATATGAATGGTAAAGTAGGGAATGTGAAGGTGGATGGAATAGTTGGTGGAGTGGGGTGTGTCTGCTTGAGATAGGGGATGAATGGCATTATGTTAGTGGACATTTATGTCGTGGAGGGGTTGGTGATAAAGCACAATACCCTCTTCAGGTACTGGAAATGATCCACAGGTATACATGGCGAGTGATGGGAAGAGTGGGTGGTGAACTGAATGAAAGGAACGCAATGACTGTTTATGTGTGTGTGGATGAAAGGATGCAAAGATGTGTAATGGATGCAAGAGCTTAAAGAGGTTGGGGGAGTGGACTTTCTGACCACTACTTGGTGGTGGGCAGAATCAAGATCCAAATAATATGGAGAAATAGAAGAAGGGAAGGACGGGAGGAAGGCGTAGTTGCGAGGAGAGTGGAAGGGTTACAAAGGATGATGAGAAAAAGGCAGAACATAAGAGAGAAGTGGAGGAACGATTGGGTAAATATGAATTGGAGCAGATGGGGGACGTGCCAGGTGTGTGCAAGATATTCACAGAGGAATTATATGCAGCATGTGATGTGGTGTGTGGGGTGAAGAGAAGACGGTGGGGGTGTAAGGAACAGCATGGTGGAATGAAGAGGTGAGACAGGCTGCAGCACAAAAGAAGAAAGCATACAATAAATGGATGAGAAATAGGGGCATGGAAGAAGTTGAGAAGTGAAGAGAGCGGTACATGTAGAAAGGAAGAGAGAGGCAGAAGAGAGAGTTATATGTAGTGGGTGGGAAGAGAGAGGTGAAAAGATTAGTAAGAGAGGCAAGAAGAGAGAGTGGATGAGGAATTTGGAAGGAATTTGAGTATAAAGTGGAGGGACTGTAAGAAAATGTTCTGGAAAGAGTGTGAAGAGAGTAAGAAAAGGGTGGCAGGAAAGTGAAAGGCTAGTAGGGGATTGAAAGATAAAAATGGTAGATTACTAGTGGAGAAGGGAGATAAAGTGAGCAGATGGAAAGAACACTTTAAGGAATTGTTGAACATAGAGGATGGATGGAATGCGAGTATAAGTGGCTGGGGAATGGCTGGGAGAACGAGGGAAGTGAGATGACAGGCAGAAATCAATAGGATAGAAGTTGTGAAGGCAATTAAGAAAGTCAAATTGGGGAAAACCCCAGGAATTGATGGAGTGTGTGGTGAAATGCTGAAGCAAGGGGGAGAGATAGTAGTCGAATGGATGTGGAAGATGTGCAGATTGGCTGGGGAGGAAGGAGAGTCCCGGAGGATTGGAAGTCAGGTATAATTATTTCTTGTACAAAGAAAAAGGGGAAAAAGAAGTGTGTGGTAATCATAGGGGCATTTGTCTTCTTAGTATAATAGGAAAAGTGTATGGTAGGATACTTATTGACTGAGTTAGGGAAATAACAGAGGAATTAGTTGGAGAAGAACGGAGAGGCTTTAGGAAGGGAAGAGGTTGTGTAGATCAGATATTCATTCTTAGATCTTTAGTGGAAAAGTTTCTAGAGAAGGGAAAGAAGTTGTATGCAGCCTTCATGTGATTTGGAGAAAGCATATGACACGGTGGATAAGACAAGGATTGTGGAAAGCATGAAAGAATATATGGAGTAGATGAGAAGTTGCTGAATGCTGTGAAGAGTATGTATGATGGTGCAGTGCGTGTGGATGGTGAACTGAGTGAATTTTTCTCTTTGAAGGTTGGGTTGAAACAGGGATGAGTCATGTCTCCATGGTTGTTCAATCTGTACATGGATGGGATAATATAAGAGGTAGCCAAGGTAGGGCCAGTGGATGTTGGAGTGGCCCTAAGGTGAGAGAGGGTAGTGTTTGGAAACTCCCTGTACTGTTGTTTGCAGATGATACTGTGTTGTTGAGTGAAGACGAAGGGGAGCTGCAAGGCTTGGTGGAATGAGTTTGCGAGGGTGTAAGAAAAAGGAATCTAAAGGTGAATGTAGGGGAAGAGTAAAGTGATGGTCTTTGAGAGAGGTGAAGTCAGTGAATGTACAGTGAGGTTTGATGGTGAGGAAATGGAAAAATGTGACACGTTTAAGTACTTTGGGAGTGTGATGAGTAAGGATGGAAGTTTGGAAGGTGAAGTGCTTGAAAGGGTACAGAAGGGAAGAAAGGTTGCTGGTTCTTTGAAAGCAGTGATGACGAAACAGGGAAGTGAGCATGGAAGTGAAAAAGTTACTACATGACAGTATTAGTGATACCAACTCCTAACGTATGGAAGTGAAGCTTGGACGTTATTTTGAAGGACACAAGTCAAGTGTGAGAGCAGTGGAAATGAGCTATTTGAGGAGGAGCCTGTGGAGTCACATGGAGGAAGTCAGGCTGACAAATGAAGATATAAAGGAGCGTTGTGTTGTGGGATGTAGATGTGATAGGAAGCGTTAGGAGGAACACACTGAGGTGGCTTGGCCATGTGGAGAGGATGGAGGGTGAGAGACTGACGAGGAGAGTGTATGTGAGTAAGATGGAGGAGGGGAAAGGGAGGGGGATGGCGAGAATGAGATGGAGGGATGGAGTGGAGAGGTAAATGAGAGAGGGGGGTGTGAGTTGGGAGCAGGGCAGTGAAATGACGGGGGATAGGGTGACGTGGAGGCGATTTGTTTGTGGCCACCCCGTGCGGGATTGAGGCGTCTGACAATAGATAGATAGACACACACACACACACACACACACACACACACACACACACACACACACACGCACACACAAATCATAATTAGAACAGCGTGTTGCTCATAAACCTCTTTGTTAATTATCATCCTAAGCTCATTTTCCTAAACTCGTCGCTCCAAGAAAATCGAGGCTTAGCTACGACAACATTTTGATCGTAAGTCTGTAAACAACCGTCCCTCATTCTCTTATCCAAGTCTTTCTGCTAAAACAGTTCTTAGATGCGACACGGAATTTGTTGTAAGAGTTTTCTGTGTGTATTATCGTCCTTCAACCTCCTAACGTTGTCTCTGAAATAATCACAAGTCTTATTTTCGTCGAGGTAATGATAGTAAGTCTGTAAATTATCGTCCTGCACTATTCTATCCATATCTTTCCTGCAAAAACAATTATCAGTAACAACATGGTAGTGATCATATATACGTGAATTATCGGCCTTCACTCTCCTCTCTTTATCCTTTCTGGAAAAAGCATTCTATTTACGACAGGGGGAGATTCCTCTTAAGCTGGTGCATTAACGTTCTTTAAAAATGAAAAATTAGTAAGAAAAATAAATAATTGTTTGTATTTATCGTCACATGCTTTCCTTCTGCTTAGCTAGTTCATGGCAGGTACAATAGCAACTAATTTAGGCAACATAGTCCCGACGAGCTGACTCGTGAATCTTACATGAGCCTTCCTTTCAGTGCTTCAGCGGACGAGCAAACTGAAAGAACTATCTAGGTGAAAGTTTGATGAAGAGCCCAGGCAGCTGCATTTAAAAGCATTTATTTTTATTTTTATGTGTTCTTTATTTCGTACTACTGTACAGAAAATCGATTTTCTTCAGCTCAGGGGATACGTCGTGTAGCGAAGAATCTCAGTAAAATTATGATTGAGATGAGGCGATGTTTACAGTGTGTGTGTGTGTGTGTGTGTGTGTGTGTGTGTGTGTGTGTGTGTGTGTGTGTGTGCCAATTATTATTATGTTCAAGGAGTTTTGGTCACATCATAATAGACTGTCGTTCTGGTGGAGCTCAGAAAAAAAAATTCTGATGAATGACGGGGTCTATGCTGCATTAGTTTTTTTTTTTTCCTCATTTTTTTTTTTATGAAGGACCGTATCGTCCTTATGAAACTGGATTCTACCTATTGTCAAGCGATTCTGTTAAGCCAGCTCTAGGGGTCCGGGAAGCCCTCTCGTAATGAAGGAGTCTGACCTTCTCCCTTGTCTTTTACGATACCTGGAGTTATCACTGATCACTGAGCAATTTACTCATCTCACTTGCATCAGGCAGTTTTATAGGTTTCCATGGAAACCCCACGTAGTGAAGGGGTACGGAAGCCTCTAGGAACCCCTTCAGTTGTATGACGTATTTGATTTTATTCTTGCCATCTACAGACAATTTATTTATATTTCAGAAAAATGTTGGTAGGCCTACTGGAGGGGTTATACAGGAAGGCCCATATATAATGCTCGGCTTCCACTTTCCCTGTGTTTTCTCGTGTATTGCAGGGACGGCTCAGTCAATGCATCATTCATTACCCGTCCCCTCCCCTGAGGGGCTAGGGGACGGGTGTTGTTTTCACTTTGTTTGTTTGTTTGTTTGTTTGTTTGTCCCTCTGTCTGTCGGTCAGTCTGTTAACAACTTTAAGCAAAACTACAGGTGCGATTTTAAATAATATTACGTGGATGATGGGCTAAGGCCTTCTGATCACCTGATAAAATTTTGGGGCAAACTGGGCCAAGGTCCAGGGTGTAGGCCCCCAGTAAGTAAAAAAAAAAAAAAAAACGTTAAGAAATCGTTTTCTCGCCATAACTTCTCTCCAATTCGTCAAATCGACATGACACCAAAACTAAAGGTGCATTTTTCAAATATGAATCCTATAACCTGCCTTATTACATCAGGGGGGTCATCCCCTGTCAAGTGGGTCGGGTCTAAAATTTCAAATGGGCATAAAATCGTAAATTTTCACCCGATTTACTCCAAATTTGATATGTGACATCTTTGACTTGACATCCTGTTGTGCTTATAAGTCAGCGCTAAAATGACTGCCGGGGACGGGTTTACTGCGTCTTGTCAGCGTTTCTTCCTCATTTTCTACTCCCACTGCCACCCTAACACCCACACCAGCAGACTGAGCCGTCCCCGCAACACATAAAGACACCTTTGGGTGGGATTCAAATGGAGTGCTATTTTCAGACTCCCTTGCCTTCAGTTCCAAAATGGTCTCCTGAATACAGTCGACATCAAAAGTTCTGTAACCTTTCCTGCTTCTCTCTCTCCTCGGCAAACAACACTGATGACGCTCATCTCTGGCCGGATAAATTCATCAGTGTCAGTTGCTTCGGATTCACAACACTGCATCGAGGTCTATGGGCAGAGAAGCAGGGGTGACGACAGGACTTCTGTGGCCGACTGTACATAAAATTGCCCGTTCACAGCCAAAATAGAAACAAAAAGACGAATTATTGACGAGGTTGAGTAAAATCGTCTTTCGGTTATCGGATGGCAGTTTTAACCCTTTCAGTCCAATGGTTTAACATTTTATTTATTTTGGGGATGTATTCTTGCTGCCGCCAGACCATTTTATGCAGGCTGGGGACGAGATCTTAAAGTGAAAGGGTCGATGAGGCTATAGTTAACCCCTTCAGCTTGAGGACACTTCTAAAGAATGTACAGTACACTCGTCTGGAGGTAGCAGAGATGAGAGAGAGAGAGAGAGAGAGAGAGAGAGAGACAGACAGAGAGACAGACAGACAGACAGACAGACAGACAGAGATCGTTTTTAAGGAGTGGAGATTGTCACTAATCCCTTCACACACACACACACACACACACACACACACACACACACACACACACACACACACACACACACACACACACACACACACACACACACACACACACACACACACACAGTACAAAAACTTCCCGCTAATCTGAATAAAATCATCAAGCACGAAAAGATAAGGTCAGTGGAGTTCGAATCATTGTGAAAAAGATACTGTATCATTATCACATCACCACATTCATCATCATCATCATCATTACCCTGGCCAGTTAACTACAGAACATGATAGAAACAGAACTTTAATAAAGTTACAAATAACTTTTTTCATCTCGACAGAGTGTCCTTGGCTTAAGAAAAGTGTCTGAAGGTAGCAAGAAAAAAACACAAAATACGTCATTAGACTGAAAACGTTAACATCTCTATCAGATAATTGGCAGAGAGCGTTTTTCGTCCTTAGGCGATGACAGGCCACTCCTTCAATCAAGTTAGCCTGAGGAAGAATGAAATGATAAAGAATGCTTTCATTATCAAAGACGTAACACCATCAGTGAGATGTTAGTTTTATCTTAGTCTTATCATCGTCCGACGAACCAACTCATCTTCGTAATGATAATGACTCCAAATGTTGAGGGGATAATGAACTTTATCTCTAATTCCCCTAATTCAAAAGTCTTCCTAAGCATAAGAAGTCACGTGGATATAGATAGAATAATCAGATATGGGTAACTGGGTTGGAGAGTTAATATATAAAGTGGAAAATAGCCTACGGAAGAAACACATCAAAATATAATACCCGTCGCCTCAGCGCCTTTGTGATTTACATTCCCTGTGCCGCCATGGTAATAAATATTGTGTAATTACTTGCGAGGCCAAGGCCAGAGAGAGAGAGAGAGAGAGAGAGAATTCCAAGTTCTGTCGGTTAATGTCACTGGTGTTGTATGGTATGAGAAGGTGGTGTGCTGTGTTGGGTTGTGTGTCACTGGTGTTGTATGGTATGAGAAGGTGGTGTGCTGTGTTGGGTTGTCTGTCACTGGTGTTGTATGGTATGAGAAGGTGGTGTGCTGTGTTGGGTTGTCTGTCACTGGTGTTGTATGGTATGAGAAGGTGGTGTGCTGTGTTGGGTTGTGTGTCACTGGTGTTGTATGGTATTAGAAGGTGGTGTGCCGTGTTGGGTTGTCTGTCACTGGTGTTGTATGGTATTAGAAGGTGGTGTGCTGTGTTGGGTTGTCTGTCACTGGTGTTGTATGGTATTAGAAGGTGGTGTGCTGTACTGGGTTGTCTGGTGTGATGTGGTGTGGATTCCACATCCCAAAAGACTACATAAGGATGCACGTTTTTCCGATAATAGCTAGTGAGAGGCAGACGGACAGAAATGCCCTCCGAGATGCTCCTGTATTTGAAACTCACCGAGCCCTGAAAAGATAGTGTTGTATCTGCCATCAAGACGAATGGAGAGGTATCGAGTGGGAAAATTATACCCGGAAATGGAAATGGTGTTTATTGAGCAGATTTAATTGTGTTGGTATGATTTTTTCACGAATAATTCATTAACGTGTGGAATGAAAATACAAGGGTGGAATAATTCTCACATGGACGCATCCTATACGTACCGTATCGGAATACATATAGAGAGCACCTGTCATATGTCCAACAGTGGATCCCGAGGGTAAGGGGTCCAGGAGGTCCAGTAAAACGGTAACAGCCTATTCCAGTTTACCCCCGTCGAGATTTAAGGACCTGAGGGTATGCTATCATAATCAAGCACAGGTAAAGGTAGATCACCAGTCTACATCCCTGATGGCGTTATTGATCGAAAAGTCTGCAATCACTTCTTGGGGATTGAACTACGACTTGGCGTTCTATACCACTAAACATCTAAATCATCAGGCGCCTAAGGTGACCGGATCCTCTCTTTTTGAGCTGTACCATTACTTTTTTTCTTTTTTAATGGCCTGAAGAAACTTTGGCTTTTGCCAGTAAGGATAACTGACACATTAACCCACCATAAATTGATAAATAAATTACCGAAAGGAGAAAGCAGTGAATGTTTTCCAGCCTCCTCTTGTATGAATTTGGCTCTAATGATGAGGCTTTATAGCATACAAAAATATTGGACCGACTTTTACTGATTCCTAAACCCGCGCCTGTCGTCTGTCGCTAGTATTCTGGTCGCTGCTCTGCTGAACTCACTGCTTGGATTCCTTCATATTACGTCGGACACTAAAACACACGTCTACCAACACACTCATCCTTTCTCTACCTAACTCTCTAATGCAAGAGTGAACCGATGCTGTGTTTATCATAATATATGCAACTGATCAACTCTGGTACTTTCATTACCTCCATCAAGGAGGTTATGTTTTTACCGACGTTGGTTTGTTTGTTTGTCTGTCTGTTAGATACTTTATGAACGCATTTTGATGAAATTTTGTGGAAGGTAGGGCCACGGGTCAAAGAAGAAATAATTAGATTTGGGGGCGCATCCGGATCCGGAGTATCCCGCACAATATCTCCAAAAGTTCTCAATGAATTTCACTGAAATTTTCTGGAAAGGTGGGCCATGGACCACGAAAAAATTGTTTGAATTTGGGGGCGTATCCGGATCCGGATCGTTTTTAATGGTAATGGCATTGGTGGAGGTATGCGCTCTATGAGTGCTTTCTAGTTTTTAATATGTCTTACCTTCTGCCCAGAATATCCAGTCATCTCAGTTCACTGTGTCAAGGCATGTCAAAATGAGCAAATCTTAAGACAGGGTTTCAGTTTGCCACATTGGAAATAAGTCTTGTGGCTCAATCATGTTCTCTCTCTCTCTCTCTCTCTCTCTCTCTCTCTTGCATAAAAGAACAAGTGTCTTCCTTTTCCCTCCCTCTACCTTCCACCTTCTCCCACTCTAATGAACCGTTTAAAAAGTCAGTGGATGTTTTAGCGACCAAAAATCCTCAAATTTTCCAAGAAAGTGTTCGTAATTATCTAGTCGTTCCGAGGGTCAAAAACGACGGTCAGTGGTCTAAGTGAATCTTTCTTAGTACAAATGTGACAAGTAGACAGCAATCAGAGAGCGCATACCTCGGCCAACGCCTGTACCAGACAACTTAGATCATCACCAAACTTTAAGCAACTCTTCTCTGGCCCGTGACCCACATATCCCCAAAATTTCATTGAAATCCATCAATAATTATCAGATACCTTGTGTACAAATAAACAAACAGAAAAACAAGGATAAATACACAAACTCCTCCCATCATTGGTGGAGGTAAATTTATGAAAGCGATGTGAATTGCTTTTATAATGCCACATGTATTGTACAAGTAGAACCAGTTGATTAAATATGGCTATATATCGTGGACAGCCAAGCAATGGGGAAACAGGTGCCTAACGCAGGTACCATAGCCACATCCGGAACGCCTGTTACGTCGCGGCACTTTTAAATCTACTCAATAATGATCCCCATTCCGACGAAACTTCCCTTCAGTAGTCTCTCCCTTCATCTACCTTCCTCTGCTACTCTTTCCAGTCTCATTACTATCTCACAGTCATTCTCTTTCTCCATTCGCCATACTTGCCTGAAACTGCTCATAATATCTCTCTGCATTACCTGTTTTCATTATCAGCACCACACTCGGGACGAATTCCTTCGCTTGACCAGTCATCCTTTGTTTGACCAGTCATCCTTTTACTTTATTCCACATAGAAAGCAGAGGAATAATGCTTTGTTCCAACACTTCTTACGGTTATTTTATGTACTACTGCATGTTAACGGTAGAACTGATATACAATAATTATAGCAATGAATGAGTGAAATAATTATAGCCTTAATTATCCCCTTTTTTGGCAGTGGCGCTTCCTAAGCTGAATAAAATCTTCTTGAGGTTGCAAGAATAAGGCAAGTAAGATGTCATCAGACGGAAAGAGTTACGGAATTCCCTGTACCATTTTCCTCTTGTGTATATCGGGACACACCAGGATGCTTACACCAGTAGTTATTATTATTGTAGTCCGGTAAGGTTGCGGTATAAATGTAACATATGATAGCCGAGTTACTAATCCAATTATGTTTACTTGGATGCCTGTGTGGCTTCTACGATGATGTGAGCAGGTCTTTCTCACTAATATATTGAACGCTGGTATGAAATAGGATACACTAGTTGTAGTATGTTATTTTACACAAATATCAGGAAAACATAATTGCAATCTGGAGGAGGCTCGTATAGAGACAAATCTAATGAATATATCTTAATACAAGTTGGTATGTACTTGTTCATACCCATTCAATAATTTACTAAAAGATCGGACTCCCCAAAATGGTTTGGCACCAATTGTGCCACAGCAACAACCCAAAAGTCCTTAGCAATAACTTTTAGTTATAATCAAAAACATCTGAATCACTCAGTCAATTTAACATTGACAGAAACCATGCAAAAGCAGTAATAAATTTCGCTAAATCAAACTTTCTTCACAACCAACCATCCAGACCATTATATAATCTTAATGGCAATAGGATATTCTGGTCAACTCTTAATTCACTCAGTAATAACTTTAACATGTCATCACCCATACCCCCACTAAAATCTTCAGATGAAAACACTATAAATGCCCCACGTGGAAAAACAACCTTGTTAGTACGTTTGCCACAAATTCTACCTTAGAAGAATTCAGTCAGAACATCCCTGTACTAGAAAATTACTCTCCCGAAATTGCTCCACTTAAGATACAGACTAGTTACGTAAAATCTATCCAAGACAATTTACCAACCAACATAGGTCCAGGTCCAGATGGAATTCCTACAGATATTTTGAAAAGCGTTTCCCAGAACTTGCTCCTGTTCTAAATAAATTATTCAGACTATGCATAAATAGTTTTTCGTTCCCAAATTCTTGGAAAGAAGCCAATACCCACCTTATTCCGAAGATAGGAAATTCCTCTGACCCCTCTGATTACAAATAGCTTTCACATCTTCTCTTAGTAAAGTATATGAGGTTGTAATTAATAAGCACACTGTTAAACACCTCGAATGCAACAACTTAACTGGCGACAGACAATATAGCATTCGCCACGAAAGATCCATTGTTGATATGCTCAAGCTCTTGGCTCATACCATCCATCAGTCAACTGACCAACATGGATAAACCAATGCAGAAGCCCTTGACATTTCTAAAGCTTTTAATAGAGTGTGGCGCCGTTCCCCACTATCCAAACTCCCTTGCTATGGGCTATCATCTTTCGTTCCACTGATTTCCGCATATCTCTGCGACAGAGAGATAACAGTATGAGTAGATGAAGTATATTCCAATTTCCACTTAATTAATGCCAGCGTGCCACAAGGAATAGTTCTGGCTCCAACCCTATTCCTAATTCAGTTTAATGATCAGTTATCAGTCACCCTAATCCCATTCACTCCTGTGCAGATGATTCAACACCTCACAGTTCCTTTACACTTACACACCCATTTACAAAGTTTAATATCTCTAACTCACATCCCAGTACAACAATCTCCATAAATCAAGACTCATCAAACATCAGTGAATGGGGACAAAATAATTTGGTCTCATTTAATGATAAGGAATTCAGATATATACAATTTACTAATAGACAGCTATTGCCTGATTCCTATATTACCCTCAGTGCTACTAATATTCTTATCCCTAAAAGTACTGATATTCTTGGTATTTCAATGAACAGTAACCTCAGCTGGACCTCACATGTTCGATCACCTTCTAAATCCGTTTCAAACAAATTTGTATTACTGTACAGAATCCACAACTTCTTCACTAACGAGCAGTTAGCTATAATGTACAGGAGTTATGTGTGCTCTCAGTTGGAAAATTTCTCACCCTTGTGGAGTGGATGTGGAAAGGTTGCACCAAGACAAATGGACAAACTTTAGAACAAAACTGTAAGAATTATTAATAACTTTACCATTACAAATGACCTACCTCCCCTACATGTAAAAAGGAATGTTGCCTTCCTTATATTATTGTACAGATACTTTTATGGCAAAAGCTCAGACGAAGTTGCATCCATTGTACCGCCTTTGCACGCCTTACCCCCTGCTACACGGGCATCTGGTAGCACTCATGACTGGACTGTCACATTGCCATATTGCAGAACTTCTGCCTATCACAGTACTTTTCCTCCCTGATCTGTATCTCTCTGGAACTCGCTTGCCCAGATTAGTTTCCCCCCAAGCATCAACCTACAGCAGTTCAAGTCCAACCATTACAGATATTTTATAAATGGATGACACCTTTAATCAGGTGTATGGATTTTTTTTATTTGTTTATCCTTCTTCTGTTCACCTTCTTTGGAAAAAAAAAAACTTTATAATCTCACACTCGAGAGTATGGCTGGAAATGATGGTTTTCCATATATGCGGAAATCCCAGCCATCCATTAGCCGTTACAACAACAGCGTGTGAACTTATCTATCCAACAACTTGCCTCTACATTCCTTGCACTGCAGTTATCATCATATGGGTAAGTACCTTCTCTTGAAACATTAGGTGGTGAGTGGGAACTATTCGGTGGAAAAGTTTCTGCCGTTCACCATTTTATCTCCCGACTATCCTAATAACTCTTGTAGATTCATTTTAAAAATGTGTTAACAGAATATAGTGTATCACCTACTTCCAGATACAGTAATTTCTTTTTCTTAATTTCTCATGTATATAAACACTTCATTTGTAAATATTATATATATTAATATCTCCTTTATTAAGCACACTGAGAGCGAGCAGCCTGATAAAAGTCAAAGGGAAAACAGAGTAGTGTTGTGTGCCGCCATCTGTATGGGTTTCCACAACAATACCCCCGGGTAGTTATAACTTGATCCACAAACACCTCCAACATTCGCGTCCTTTGATCAAGTTGATTAAGACCCTGGCAATTTGTATTTGGAGTAGCCTTATTAATGAGTAATATTACGTTAACCCTCCAACTTGGGGGTGTCTTTAATATTAATATTCAAGCTAAAACCAGACGATTTTGTTCAGTTGTGTGAAGACGTCCTCAGGCTGTGATGTTATAAATAATTCTCGAGTTTTGGTTATACAACTGCCATTACAGTAGGCTATCCTTCAATATAAGTACTGCAATAACTGTATCCTTATTATATCATACACATCTCTAAGTTCAAAAAGTAGTGTCTATAGAAGCAACAATTATTTCTTCAAAAACTGTGACTTCAAAGCTAAGAGTGTATTTTTTTTCCTTCTGAGCATTACATATACGAGTCACCGGGTACCGAGCATTACCCATATAAACTGCACCAAAGACTGAACAGAAATGAAATGATCGAAATTTGTACTCGTTACTTGTATAATTACAGTTCTTTGTTGATTTTCAAGACGACGTAATTTGTTGCATCAAAAATTTTGCTATTTATTTGTACTTACTTTTATACTCGAATGCATTAAAACTGTTATCGTAATTATGGTAACTATTACGGTTATAGTCTCAGTAGAATCACTGTGTGTAAGTAGTCTTCAGCATACATTTTACACATGCAGTGATCTAAATGTGTGTGTGTGTGTGTGTGTGTGTGTGTGTGTGTGTGTGTGTGTGTGTGTGTGTGTGTGTGTGTGTGTGTGTGTGTGTTTTACCGGAAATATTTTATATTTAGAATCGTCGTTCACCTTTCCCTTAATAGTGGGATACGTATTTTATGTAGGCCTATATAAAAATGCACATTTGTATGCGTCTTTAGTATTCCATTAAGACACCAACAAAATTTTATTAAACTCTAAAGTGCTTAATTTGCGTAAAAATGCATGGATGGAATTATAAAATTTTTGAGATTTCTGTACTATTTATATAATAATTAAACTAGCCAAAGCTGCTCTTGTCTAATATAATTCTTTGAGTCGAACGTTGCTTAATGCCACACTTGCACACTACACACTATGCAGCCGTTGTTCATTACAAATTTGGGTATATTATTATAAAAGCAGAGAAGTTAGTGTCTGGTGTAAAGCCTGTACTGACAAGCTTGATATGCTGATACGAGAGGTGTGAAGAGTCTGGTGGTAAACATGTAGTCTCGGTGGTAATTGTGTAGTGTGTAATCCAAGGACTACAGTAGAATAAACAAAAATTTAAGGCTAATTTTTCTCAGTTTGAAACACAAGTTATAAAGCATAATATGATTCATCAAAAAGTTGCCAAGGCCATAGTACCTTCAAGGCAAAATGTTTTCTCGTTTTTAAGTGTATTATTAGAAGCAATCATAAATTAAATTATGATTACACGACAGGCAGTCATACTAGATATAATTTATTTAATATTGTAATAGTAATCATAGATTTACCTTATCCTACAGCTACAGTAGTTGTAACTGAATACAGTAGCAACATACATAACAACCCCCATAACCACTACTGAGGGTTGTATAACAAAACTGTTCAAAGTTGGTGACTCAGTGAGACCTAGAGGTTCACAGCAAGCTTAAATAATACCATCAAAAACCCTAAAAACATATCAGTAACACTGGAAAGGTTAGCCCGAATACCGTTTAATGTAAGTGGAAGCCGGTCTCCAGCCAAAGCTTTCTATTTTAAAATCCTCCTCTTCTTCCTCCTGGAAAAAGAGTGAGCTTTGTCCCACTTCTCGCATATGCTGTGGAATGTTGAGGGAGGGGGGCGTATACGACATAAAACATATGCCGCATTTTCGTGAGGCTTTCAGACCGGTCAAGACCTGTCCTATGGCTGTTCTGGCGAGATAGTTTCAGAAAAATCAGACCGGTCAAGGCTGGTCTTAAGCTGGCCTGCCCCAGAGCCAGGTCTGGGTTTACCTAGTCCTACGCACAAAGGATGTTCGGTGGCACTTGGCAACAAGGGCAGACAGGAGCGTTCTGTGCTCAGGGTAAACAGCTGATATGGCAAAGATGGCTGACAGAAGTATCTATCTGTCTACCTATCTATCTATTGCCAGATCCCATTATCCGGCAAGGGGTGGCCACAAACAAATCACCTCCATGTCGCCCTGTCCCCCACCATTTCATTGCCCTGCTCCAAGCTCACACCCCCCTCTCTCATATACCTCTCCACGCCTTCTCTCCATCTCATCTTTGGCTTCCCCCTCCCTCTCCCCCCCCACCACCTCATTCACACACTCTCCTCGTCAGTCTCTCACTCTCCATCCTCTCCACATGGCCAAACCACCTTAGTGTGTTTCTCCTAACGCTTCCTATCACATCCACATCCACACCACAACGCTCCTTCACTTCCTCATTTGTCAGTCTGTCTCTCCATGTGAATCCACATGCCCCTCTCAAATTGTCATAAAAGACTTTGTAGTTACTTGTAGGGAGTTTTCTATATATTAGACTTGTGGGCGAGCGGTTGTTATATTTGAGTAGCTTTGTAAGTAGATAATCTTCTTTCCCATTTGTCATGTAGTGACAGGAGAGGTAAAGAATAGTATGGGACTATTTTTATTTGTCTTGGAAATATTAACAAGTCTCTCACACAGAGCGGAGTATAGAGTCCAGTCCCGCTAGCTATCTCTCTGTCTCGCTCTCTCTGTCTCTCTCTCAAGTTGCCAAGCCCTTCTCCCTGCGACCTGCCTCTTGTATGGCTTGTCTCCTTCTGAGCTCTCTTTCCTAAATTCTGGTGAAACAGGAGACGCATCGCGTGTGTTCCTTGTGGATGGAAAGTTTAAGAAGCCTGTGTGTGAGTATGTGTGTATGTGTGTGTATGGTCACTAGGGCTTTGTGCACGGGTGGACTGCTGACAACTAACTGCATCATCTCCTTACTGGCCACTGTCGTCAGCTTTCCTCAGTGTAATTTGCAAGCTCATTTCCTTTTCCCAGGCTCGCATAGGGCTGTCTATCTATCTATTTATCTATCTATCTATTATGATTTGTAACTATAATATGGAGTCCTGATATCTGCTCGGCCGCGCGAAAATGGCGTACCATCGACAGTTAATAGTCCTAACGTATTAATACACATTTTATAGACATTATAATGAACTTATAAGCTAATTAAGTGAAATACATAATATTGTAAAAGTAACATAATTGTATGAATATTGTATACATATAATATTCATAGTAAATAGTGATTATTCAGTAATATTACATTTTAAACAAGTTGTATACATATTTGAATAAATGCATTAATGTAAATTATTTAACTGTAATACAGTATGTACTTGGGTTATTATAGTGAAATGCATACATGCAAGAAAAAAAAATAGTTTAAAATTAAGATTATGGTAAGAGTTATTAATATTTCATTTAAAGATAATGGTACTGGTCTGCCATATATGGGTCATTCTTCTTTGTATTATATATATATATATATATATATATATATATATATATATATATATATATATATATATATAATTAATACTATATACAAAATATATACACTTCATTCAGGGTGGTTAACGTTGATGTTAACTCTCCCCCCACTAAATAATGACTCCAAATTAGCAATTATTGTATGCATTCTGTGCATTGCGAACAGCAGTACTGCAACTACAATGCAGACGATTATAAAGACAGTAGGTGCTGGGCTATACACATAATATGGGTTGAACATACTCAAACTCAAATCTTCCCAGGGCTTCATTGTTTCATTGATCAGCTGCATAGTTTCAAACTTAGGTGAAGTCAGCTTAATACTTGTGCTCATGTTTAAGTTCATATCAGGCAGTGGGTGGAAATGTTTGTGTGTATGATTGAGAATGGCGTAGTGATTGATGGTGGATAAAGTAGACATGGCTGGTGTAAATACCGCACAGTAGTCTGGTGCTATGTATAATCCTGATGCTGATGTATGAGATGGTGGTATATCTGGACAGACTATGTAAACTGATGTGTTATGAGGGAAATAAAAAAAAACTGTGAGTGTCCTATGCGTTGATGGTGTACAAGTTTATCTGAAGCAAAAGTGAAGTTGCAATGATGATGAATATTGTCATTTCTGATGATAGCCATTTCACAAGGGACTGTATCAGTAAGCTGAAACGTGAAAATGTACGCAGGACAAAGATGAACAGCATGTAAGGATGTGCGGCACTTTCGTTCAATCGTTGATTCACTTGCGAAAGTGACAGTGTCCCGTCTCTTGGAGACCATGATGAGTTCGGTGTCTGTGTTGATGTTGATGATGACCAAAGTGTTCATTATTTTTATTGGGGAAGGGGTGTATTTGGTATACTGTGAACAGGTCTTCAGTGATGAATGGCACATGAACTACCACTGATGTTGGTGTTATTGTTGCTTCTAAATACGGGTAATATTGCATAAATTCCCTACTGCGGAACAACGGCTTCAATTTATGTTTATGTATGCCTTGACTAACTATCTGACGTAGCTCATGAACTGGGAGTAAGCCAATTGTGATCTTGCCATCACCAGCATTCGAAATTCCTTGCATAAGTGCACTGAAACGATCTCTAGTGTTCTCTAATTGTAGTAGAATCGTGTCAATATGGTCTGTGATGATGGAGAAGTGCTGGAAAAGGGTAACGTTTCCCTCCAATTCATTTATTTTATCTACACTCTCGAGAGCTAT
This sequence comes from Coenobita brevimanus, assembly GCF_032717465.1. NCBI lineage: Eukaryota > Metazoa > Arthropoda > Malacostraca > Decapoda > Coenobitidae > Coenobita > Coenobita brevimanus. The sequence goes on along the minus strand of NC_137055.1, from coordinate 11,062,923 downwards.
GTTTTCTGCTTGTTTCAGATTTTTCACAATTGTCTTCATTGCTGAGTTCTGTCCTGTGATGAATTTATCTTGGTATGTTAGTACCTGAGCTATCTTATTAAATTTGTTGTTTATTTCTTTAAGGTCATCCTCTGTAGCCAATCCAAAGATGTTCCCAAGAACTGCGCCGCCCAGGTCGAACAAACCGCGCTTTTGGCGAGTACGGGTGATGTTGTTCCTGTCGCTCAGTACCTCCGTTCCATAAGATGGGAGATCTTGGATCATGACGAGCATAGTTGACTTCGCCTGTTCTAGTTTCCATTTCGCTAACTTTACCATTTCATTCACTTCCTTGGTGTTATGTGCTTGTGAAACATAATTTCCTATCATGAAGTCCAGAGTTCGCATCGGCGTCGCAAGTCTGTCTAGATAAGTAGGTAAGTCATACAAGTAATCTAGACTTACTTCAGTACTCATGACGTCCTTAACAATTGTAGTCGTGGCCGTTGGAGCTATGAGGCATCCTTGTCGTACTATATGTTTGGGGTCTAAGTGCGCATATCCTCTTGCTATGTAGAGGAGAATCCATAGCATAAGTCCCTTCATCGTAACCTACCGAAAAAAAAAATCTATTAATTTCCTATAATGCTGTGGTCGATGATAGTGATGATGTGCGTTACGGTTGATTGTTATTTCATTTATAGAAGGAGTTTAAATCGATATTTAATTCTCGTAAATGATGTACTGTAGATTTGATTCGAACAGTTGCACCTATGTTCGATTGTTTGGTATATGACCTTAATTTCTTTTTGTAATCATTGTTGTGTTCTTGCTTGGTTTCTTGAGGTACGTTCACCTGTTCGGTTGTATCCGAGGCTGAATAATTATGTGATAATTCCCTTGAAACTCGTTTTAAATGGTCAATATGAACTTGTTTCTCCTCGCCACTTGAAAGTGACTTAATTAAAACTTTGTTTGCTTTTATGTTAATTACTCTGTATGGGCCCTCAAATTTTGGGGATAATTTATTGTCTCTCGTATGAATGACACCGTAAACAATGTCTCCTAAGCTGATAGGTGAATCTTTTGCCTTCTTGTTAAATGCCTCCGTCATTTCTTCCTTGGACATCGTTAATTGTTTTTTGACTCTTTTGTGAATGTCCTGGAATTCACGTAAACGGAGTTTAGAGTAATCATCGTAATTGTATATAGGCATGCTGTCACCTTCTAGGAGCTCTTATGGTAATTTTTTATCTGTGCCATATATAATGAAATGTGGTGTGTCACCGATGGATTTATTTATAGACCCATTAATTGAGGCCTCTACTCTGGGAATCCAATCATCCCAGCTTGCATAATTTTCACTGAGAATGTGTCGTAGCACATCTAATACCTTTTATTTTGCCTCTCTACCAACCCATTCGATGCTGGGTGATAGGCCAAAACGTTAACCTTTTTGATGTTGTATTGTTTACATATTTCTTGTAAGATCTCAGAATTAAATTCTCCTCCATTATCACTTATTATTTCCTTTTGGGTAGTAAAGCGACATATTACATTATCTGTTATTGCCTTTGCTACTGTCTCTGCTGTCTTATCTTTAATTGGAGCTAAAATGACATAACGGGAAAAATGATCCGTTGCAACGAATAAGTATAGGCTATTATTGTATGATAATGGCATCTTGAGTAAATCAACAGCGACAACGTCCCATGGTTGATGTGGTACAGGGTAATTACCCATCGGTGCAGGTGTGATTGGGTATCCTTTGTGTTTCGCACATGATTCGCATCTGTCTATATGATTGTTTATATCTTTTCGTAATGAAGGCCAGTAATATAATAGCTGGGCTTGGTTGAATGTCTTATCCTTTCCAGGATGTCCTGCATGTGGGCTGTCGTGTATCAATCGTAATACTTGGGGTATCATGTCATTAGGTACTACCAACTGGTTAGTATTTCTTTGGCGTTTTGGTTGTTTAGAGTTAATTTTGTATAATGTATTATTGACCATTGTGAATTGTTCAAGTGGGACATGCAGTTTGGGTAATTGTATGTCATCTCCACTTTCTAACTTGTATATTACTTTAGACCATATTGGGTCAAGTCTTTGTGCCTTTGCGATATCCTCGTGGTTTGGGATATTTCCTTTGAGATCTAACGCCGCGACCTGAACTGTGTTCGGGTTCCTAGATTATGCGTCAGCTACTATGTTCATTTTACCTTGTATATAATGAATTTGTACATTGTAGTTTTCAACTGTACATTTCCATCTTGCTCTCCTCCCAGAAAGGAGTTTTTCTTTAAACATATCCACCAGTGGTTTATGGTCGGTGAATAAGTGGATTTCGTAACCATATACCAAATCTCGAAACTTTTGTAATGCAAAAACCACTGCAAGTGCCTCTAAGTCTGTAGTGCAATAATTTTTCTCCGCACCTCTTGTTTGTCTGCTGGCAAATGCAAATGGTTGATTCTTTCCTCTTTTATCTTCCTGCATCAGTACAGCCCCTAATCCTTTAACTGATGCGTCTGTACAAATAAGAAATGATTTTGTGTAATCCGGATATGCTAAACAAGGTGCATTTGTTAGTTTAATTTTTAGATTGTTAAATGCCCTTTTTTGTTCTTCTTCCCATTGGAATACAGCATCTTTTTTGAGTAGTTGGAATAGAGGAAAGGGTATATGAGAGAACTGTGGTACGAATGACCTATAGTACCCAGCCAGACCTAAAAATTGTCTAACTTCGTCAGTCGTAGTGGGTTCAGGAAAATCTCTCACTGCCTGTATTTTGTCATCAGTGGTGTGAATGCCATCAGAACTTATTTTGTGGCCTAAGAAATTTATTTCCTTAAAGCAAAATTTGCATTTAGAAAGTTTAATTTTTAATCCAGCATCACTAAGCTTTTGTAAGAGTAAGTCTAATTTCCTGAGATGATCCTTAATATTCTTCGTTGCGATTATAATATCGTCAAGATAAACAAATATTCCTTGTCCTAAAATTCCGGACAATACGTAATTCATAAGACGCTGGAATGTGCTTGGGGCTGTCCTCAGTCCCACTGGCATTCTTGTATATTGATAATGGCCTCTGTTTGTTGAAAAGGCAGTGTATTTACGTGACTCCTTAGATACCGGAATCTGATAGTAGCCGTTTAGGAGATCGATGGTCGAGAATATATTATTCTCAGGACCAATATTCTGTAGAACATCGCTTAGCAATGGCATGGGAAATCTGTCTGGGATTGTGTGATTATTTAGCTTACGGTAATCTACTACCGCACGCATTTCTCCATTTCGTTTGGGCACAAAGAAAAGGGGGTCGTTCCACGGAGAAACTGAAGGCTCAATAATTCCAAGCTTTAACATTTCATCGACATACTGATTTGCAAGTGTACGTTGAGAGTGTGGTATGCGGTAAGCTGGTACGAAAATTGGTGGTGTTTCTGGGTGCACATTAATCATGTGATTAATCAAGTTAGTACACCCTAATTGTTCTCCGGGCAATGCTACGGTGTCCCTGTGTGTTTCCAGCAGGGTTAACAAATCATTTTCTTCATCAAATTCACCTGAGTGAATTAAATTCTCTTTTATTCTTTCTCTATCCGTAGATTTTATCTCACTTGTTACTCCAGCTATAACTATTTCCTTCACAGGGGCGGGACATTTTTCAATATTAACTATGCAAGTTCCCTTTTTCAACTGAACTTCCCCATTCATGTGATTAATTATGAATATCTGAGTTTGCCCTTCGTCGTTCGTATGACATAATGCGTTTTCTACTGACAATCCCTTTACTTTACATAATTCTTCTAAGACAAGAACAGTACTATTCCGTAATTTGCTCTTTATGGTAACCTTCATGTATGAATTAGGTGGTATAACTAAATCATTAGTGAGATGGGCTGGAAAAATTGATAAATCAGTACTGTTATCTGGGTCACTAATTCTGGAGGATGGGGTTGGTGGTGGGAGTGGATCTCTACACTCATCTGTTTGTGTATGTTTGTTTAAGCCTTTAATATTACCAATTCTTTTTGGCTCTCTTCTACCAATCGGTGAGGGCTCTGAAGTTATTTCCTCTATGAATTCATTATCAAAGTCTATTCCATTCATTTGTGGGAGTATAGTTATGTTCTCAGCTCTCATGGATCTTAAGCCCAGTAACATATGAGCTTTTGTTACTAAGTTTTCAACGATATAGAAAAATGCAGAGAATGGTCTTGTAGTTTCTGTGAAACTGAGATTTAATCTTATCATACCCTTCACTGTAATCTCTTGTCCATCTACTGTGTATAAATCTAAATCAGCTTCATCCAGAAAAGTTACTTTCTTTTTATTTTTAAGAATTCTATTTAGTTCTTCATGTGTTATTAAGTTCACTGGAGAGCCTGTATCTAAAAATAAGGAAACGTTTTGATCCTCACATACAGCTGGTATCAAGATACACTCATTTCCCAACATGCCTCCTATGTGAAGTTTAGCCTTGTTCTTCTTTACGTTTGTTCGTATTTTGTCATGACTTGGTATTCCCCCGATTTGAACATAGACACAATTTTTTCTACTGTTTTGCAATCACTAGTCCAGTGCTGCCACCAAATGTCATAAAAGACTTTGTAGTTACTTGTAGGGAGTTTTCTATATATTAGACTTGTGGGCGAGCGGTTGTTATATTTGAGTAGCTTTGTAAGTAGATAATCTTCTTTCCCATTTGTCATGTAGTGACAGGAGAGGTAAAGAATAGTATGGGACTATTTTTATTTGTCTTGGAAATATTAACAAGTCTCTCACACAGAGCGGAGTATAGAGTCCAGTCCCGCTAGCTATCTCTCTGTCTCGCTCTCTCTGTCTCTCTCTCAAGTTGCCAAGCCCTTCTCCCTGCGACCTGCCTCTTGTATGGCTTGTCTCCTTCTGAGCTCTCTTTCCTAAATTCTGGTGAAACAGGAGACGCATCACGTGTGTTCCTTGTGGATGGAAAGTTTAAGAAACCTGTGTGTGAGTATGTGTGTATGTGTGTGTATGGTCACTAGGGCTTTGTTCACGGGTGGACTGCTGACAACTAACTGCATCATCTCCTTACTGGCCACTGTCGTCAGCTTTCCTCAGTGTAATTTGCAAGCTCATTTCCTTTTCCCACGCTCGCATAGGGCTGTCTATCTATCTATTTATCTATCTATCTATTATGATTTGTAACTATAATATGGAGTCCTGATAAAATAATTCATTTCCACTTGTCTCACTCTTGACTTCTGTCCCTCCAACAAGGTCTAAGCTTCACTTCCCTGCGTTAGTTTTAGTATCACAATACTGTCACGTAGTAGTTTTTCACTTCCATGCCCACTCCCCTGTTTCTTATCACTGCTTTCAAGGAACCAGCAACCTTTCTTCCTTGTTGTACCCTTTCAAGCACTTCACCCTCTAAACTTCCATCCTTACTCATCACACTACCCAAGTACTTAAATGCACTCACATTTTCCATTTCCTCCTCATCCAACCTCACTGTACACTCACTGGCTTCACTTCTCTCGAAGACCATAACTTTACTCCTCCCTATATACACCTTTAGATTCCGTTTCTTACACACTCTCCCAAACTCATCAAGCAAGCCTTGCAACTAACCTTCGTCTTCACTTAACAACACAGTATCATCTGCAAACAACAGTACAAGGAGTTTCCAAACACTGTCCTCTCTCAATAGGGCCACTCCAACATTCACTGCCCTCCCTTGTATCTCTTTTATAACCCCATCCATATACGAGTACAGACTGAACAACCATGGAGACATGACACATCCTTGTTTCAATCTAACTTTCAAATAGAAAAATTCACTCAGTTCATTATCCACATGCACTCAGGCTTAGCACCCTCATACATACTCTTCAGGGCCTTCAATAACTTTCCATCTACTTCATATACTCTTAGTACTTTCCACAATCCTTGTCTATCCACCCTGTCATATGCTTTCTCCAGATCCATGAATGCCGCATACAACGTCTTTCCCTTCTCTAGAAACGTTCCCACTCACTAAAGATCTATGAATGAATATCTGATCTACACAACCCCTTCCCTTCCTGCAATACTAAATATTATATTGAAAACAGAATTTCCCACAAATAATAGTTAGCAGTGACACAGGACGGTGACATAAAGGTAGATGCTACTTAATATGAATACTTGTTTAAGCCTGAATTGAAAAAGATGATCAGTTATGACTGAAGTAGTAAGCTAATAATGTGTGGAGATATTCAGATTTCGTCCTTAAGGACGAGTACTGCATCCTTTGCCCCTGGTATTAGTCCTCTTTTACCTGAAAAGGTAAGCCGCACAGCTCTTTCATTTCATGGTGAAATGAGAACTCATTATCATGATTCTAAAAGTGGCACACTGGCAAGCTGTCATATTTTCTTGTATATGACAGATACAACAACTGCGTACGCAGATAACGAGGAGATTTATAATTAAACTGATTTTTTACCATCTCATTCTTTTTCTTTACATAACTCAGTTGATTCTGTCATGACCCCGCCCACTCCATCCTCCAGCCAAAAGGAGCACATTAGGGAAGGTACTGGTCTAAAATCCATTTTCGCCAGCATCCAGTAAGTCCAGGAAACTTTGACTGGTCCAACAAGGCCTTACGAAAACGCGGCTATACACGAATCAAAATTTTAGGTCTGTGGCAGTAGATGGATGGCTGTCAGCTCATTTCCGCTACACAGCCATTACCTCCTCATGTGCAGGAAAACGCTCATTGGAAAAATCATTTGCGGCGATATTATGGCCCCGTAAATCTCAGTGGGAAAGAATGGCCTGATTTTTATAATCTCTCTCTCTCTCTCTCTCTCTCTCTCTCTCTCTCTCTCTCTCTCTCTCTCTCTCTCTCTCTGTTTCCTCTTCATTTTTCCTTCAATTCTGTTTGAATATAAAATATATACCTTTGAGGAGAGAAGTTTGCATAAAAATCTCACCCCTTCTTCTCACTTCCCCTTGTAGGACTGTAGGATATTATTTCCAAGGTGAGAGAAGATTGCTATGTTTTACTGTCCAGTGATGATTCTCTCTCTCTCTCTCTCTCTCTCTCTCTCTCTCTCTCTCTCTTATGATGCGTCAGGAAGGAAAATCGCCGAGATACCCCAAGTGGGAAGTAGACGAATTGTAACTATACTCATATTTTTTCCCCCGACTGTGTATTTCTTGATTAGGAGAAGGAAAGGGGAAAAGGGCATAGCGACTATATTCACTTTACTCTTACTTGGCCTAAAATTGCCATCTCTCCAACTTCATTGCTGGTTTGTACCAACAGATTAAGGCTAGAAAAATATGGTAGTCAAGAAGATACGCTTTGGAAAGAAAGAAGAGTCGTAGTATTGTCTTTTCTTGCTACTTGGCTACTTAAACAAGCTGGAAAAAGGCCGAAAATCTGGGCCAAGTTTGTGAAAATGAATAACATCACTGCCCAACCATGCTGTAGAAATTAAGAGGAAGAGTAATGACATGGACTAGAAGCAGTCAGCGGGAGAAAAGGCTGAACAAAGAAAGTAACTTCGAACTTGGAGAAGGAGGAGGGATAAAATAGGGGGAAAGAGGAATGAGGGAAGAAATAGGAGTACAGGGAGAGAGAGAGAGAGAGAGAGAGAGAGAGAGAGAGAGAGAGAGAGAGAGAGAGAGAGAGAGAACAGGCAAAAAAGCCCCTAGGAAAATACAGGGAGAAAGTACTGTAACCCCTTACATCAGACGCTGCCTCTCGAGACATCAACGGTAGTCCCACGAATGTTTACTGCGCAACCCTATATGATGATAAGGAATTGGGTTAGATTCAGGGGGGTTCCAAGCTTTATATGTCCAGTACTCCCTCTGAGGTATAATATTATCGACGCTGATGGATACCTGCATTACTGAGACACTGCATATAACATGGTCTTTCATTAACAAGTGATTCAGTTTAGCATGGTACAAATCTGGATATTGTGAAACTGATTATTATACGAAATACATAATTTAACTTTTATTCAGTGCCGAATAGTAGGCTACTAAGATGGTACTATAAAATTACTGAAATGATAATCATTCGTGATTTGATTTTACATTGCTGAGAACTGTTCAAATGGTAGATTTAGAATGATGCATGGAATTAATGTCTTTGGAGTAGATAAAACATAACGATACACCAGATGAAGATTCAAACCACGTCAGTAAATACAATTTCAGTATGTGATTGTTACTTTCTCGGCAGATAATTTCTTCATCAAGTAAGTTGTAGCATATTTCTATGAGAGTATGTTTATATTAACACAGAATTTTGATGTACAGTGAACATTGTTGTGTTTCAGAGCGATGGAAATCCATATATTACGCCTGGGAAAACTGATATATTTTCATCATTAATTTTGTAACTTAGTTTTCAGTATCACCTCACCAACAACTCTGTTGAAACTGGTGTATTCTGTTTATAATTTTCGACAGTGTACCAGCTAGAACCTCTCCTGCTTACCACAAGTCCGGGTTCACAGATCCCAGTTGGAAAACCCTGGATGATGATGATGATGATGATGATGATGATGAATTAGTTTTTAAAGGTCTAGAGGTCAGAGATGATGATGATTATGATGTTGATGGCGATGCTGATGATAGCTTTTAATGTTCTAAAAATTAAAGATGGTGATGAACTAGATTATGAAGTTCTGAAGCTCAAAGATGATGATGATGATGATGATGATGATGATGATGATGATAAGATTTTTTGAAGTTCTGAAGGTCGAAAATAATGATGATGAGGAGGAGGAGGAGGAAGAGGAATTACCGTAGTTTTTGAAATTCTGAAGATCAAAGATGATGATGACGCTGGCATACCTTTTGAAGTTCTGAAGATCAAAACATTTCCCTTGTTTTGCAGAAGTTAGAGCTGTCCTCTCCGAGTCGATGAAAACGATGACTAAGAATATCGGTATATTCGGTGAAAGTTTACAGATGAACCGTGAAATACGAGAGCGTAAGTATACAGATCAGTTATCTGAGTTCGTGTTCACGTCGATTAAGGAGGCTCCCTAGCACTTTTACCTTTGCGACTTAATTTGCAAACTTACTTTGCTACTTTCTTTTATATTGTTTATATCTCTTTACTTCCAAGATTGATAACATAAATAACACAAAGTGAATATTAACAAGCAGTATCAAGAAATTAGCCTCTAAGGAAGAGGCGTTAGGAAGCTTTCTTAACTTTTAAGACAAGTACATGGGCCCCGTGTGCTTGTCGCCAAAAGCCACAGTCGGAGTAAGCTGCACTGATTCCATCCCTAACAGGTAACTGGAGGTTATTCTGCCTTGTAATGCCGTCAAGGAAGGTTGGGTGGCCAGGGATCCTTAGCACTCTCAGTCCGATCACGCATTTTTCAATGTACTCTTGCTACTTCCAGACGATTTTCTTCAGCCCAGCAGAGACATTTCCATCCGGAGGAGGTTAAGTTTAGGGCTCCATAAACACCTTCACTAACGAGGTTGAAGTAAATTGCCTGGAGGAAGCCAGAAGGAAATAAATTCATCGTCGAACTGAAAGGGTTCATTACTGTACCAGGGCGGCTGCCACTCGTGGAAGGCGGTTGTATAATTTTGGCTGTTACCGCTGCCGTGTGCGTGCCTTAGTGTCATCTCAACTTGGCCTAACCCCTATGGTCAGTTTATTTTGTCCATCTATCTATCTGTCTATCTCTTGTCAGACTCCCGTATCCCATAAGGGGTGACCACAAACAAATCGCCTCCCCGTTGCCCTGTCCTCTTCTGTTTGACTGCCCTCCCTTCAGTCACACCCTTCTCTCTCATACATCTCTCCACTCCATCCCTCCATCTCATCCTTGGTCTCCCCCTCCTCCTTCCCCCCTCCCTTTCAACCCAGTGACATTCTTCATCTTTTATTCTTTCTATCATTAAAGATTTTGTTTAACTTACGAAGCGGTTACTGAAAGCTATGTATAATCCTTCTTTTCATGCACTTTGTCCTAAGCTGAATCAGATCGTCAGGGAAGACGACTAAGAACACAAGAATGATGTGTTTGGGCTAAAGGAGTGAACCACTTCATTACATGACGTATTTTGCATTCTACTTTAAAATTACTACCTGATTATATTATTCAGTTTCGGGGAGACTACGAATTGGTGGATTTTGAGATATTCTTCTTCATCCACTTCACTGTTTGAGATCTGCCCTAAGATGAATGTAAGAGTAAACAGATTAAGAGGTTAATTAGTTTGAGCCTTTCTTCATTACGCAAGCTGTTCTTTTATTAGTTCGTTCGTTGTTAAAGATATTGTACCTGGGTATTTTACTCAGTCTACTACCAAACTGTTTTGTCAACAAGAAACAAGTGCCAGCTGTCAGAGATTAAACATATTTCCTGGTCAGTCTTTCCGGTGATTGGAATTTTTTTTAGCTATTATAATCATACTAATATCAACCGATTTTGTCTACTGCGCGAAAGATATACTATCGGTGAAATGTTTTAATCCCATGAATCCACTGGCGAACTTTTTTGCATATTCTTACAAATTCCACACGCCTTTACTTAATTTAGGAGACGCCCCTCGTATTGCAGGGTTATATCGAGGCTCATGGAACCCCTCTCAGACAAAAGCCTGTCCTGAGCTAAACAGAATTGTATGTACAGTAGCTGACGATAACACTATGTAACACGATTTTTGTTCCTGGATAGTGGGTGTTATTTCCTGATAGCTTCGGTCTCAGAACCATGAAAAATGGCTATTACTCTCGTCAGACTTCGTTTGTGTGACTAGGAGAGTGATTTTTATGCCTTCAAACACGTGAGAAATGGCTGCCTAGGCAGAGGGAGGTGAGTTCTTGGGTGAACGAAAAGCTTCACTTCATAAATGATTTTACATGTGTCTGCATGTGCCGATGTCAACATTGTATGTCATTTTGCTGAGCTCGGTGACTGGCTGAAGCACATTATTCGAACACGAACCGTTTCTGGATGCGCCGTACCTTTCCGCGTGTGGGCGCTGTCAGTTGAAATGAAGTCAGTCTGAAACGGAGCTTAGTTGAAAGGCTTTGAAAATTGTATTATATATCAATTCGTTATTGAATTACGGATGAATTGTGGATTTTTACAGTAACGACGCTAATTTTGTTGTACTCTATATTCTATACCATTGTTTTTGTTTTTTCGATCATTGCAAACACGAACGTATCTATTTTTTCATAGATGTCATCTAGAGGTTGTAAACACTCCGCTGATGCATTTTGCTATATTTGTGGTCAATTTATTAAAACGAGAAAGAAGAAATATTCTGCAGAAGCATCTGTCAAGATGTGTGAAGCTTATAAGGCATATTTTGACAATGTGAAATGGGAACCACTTGTGGATCCTAGAAAAGTACTGATGCCACCCTTACACATCAAACTGGGCCTCATGAAACAATTTGTCACGGGTCTGGAGAAGCGGTCGGCGGCATTTCAGTACCTACGAGACTTCTTCCCCCAGCTATCGGAGGCGAAAATCGAAGTCGGTATTTTCGTCGGTCCACAGGTCTTAAAGATCCTGGAGTGCAAAGGATTTTCCCAACAAGCTTTCGAAAGTGGAAAAAGTGGTTTGGGACAGCCTGATAGCAATGGTTCGCGATTTTCTTAGAAATCACAAGGATGAGGACCATGTGGAGCTGATTGACAACCTCATAAAGAACTACGGCGCCACGGGCTGTAGAATGTCACTCAAGATTCGTATGCCTCATTCCCATCTTAATGAATTCAAGGACAACATGGGGTGCATGTTCTGAAGGGCAAGGGGAACGCTTCTATTAAGATATAATGGACTTTGAGAGGGGATACTAAGGACAGTATAACGTGAGCATGATGGAGGACTATATTTGGGGGCTGGTCCGTGAAAGTTATCTACTATACAATCGCAAATTGCGAAAAATGTTCGATTCTAGACCTCTATGATTTCATTCATTATGTATTCAGTATTGTTACATGTCACTTTTCATATTTATATGTTTTCTTCTGGCTCCTCACGAAGGAAAAGACAAACCCACTCATTCTTTCTACAGAAAATTAGTAAATACAAAAAATCATTCTCCTGTTTACAAGAGCGAACTTTTAGGATGATATGTTCTCTATAGTTCTGGTGCAAAACAAATAAGGAAATAGTACTTATTACACAGGAACGGATTTTTTTTTGTTACATAGTGTAATTACGTGAAAAATACGTTACAAAATTGAAGAGGTTAAACACTGCTGCTATTATCACTGCACATCTCTTTTGTGAAACTTGCGCCCCAATTGCAGTACAGACAGTAGGTGATGTATTTTAGAACAACGTAAGCGTATGTATCACGGTGACAAGAAATCATATTCCCTATTACCTTGTAATGAAACAGCCATTACAACATGCACTAATCACCCTACATTCCAAAAGCCTTACCCACCTACACTTTTGCGTGAAACACTGCTCTGGTTGGGAGCGGGTAACTTCTCCAGGGACAAAGTGGTTCCCCGGTATTCCTGAGGATCAACTGACCTTCAGGACCCCTCCCCCAAATACACACACACACACACACACACACACACACACACACACACACGGCTTTAACTTATATAATACATATACCTGCTAGTGTTATAGCCTATGTGTACAAGTCGACTCTTACAGTACAATGAGGCATGGGGTGGCACCGAGAAGAAGGAAGTAGACCACAGGCTCATGACAGTAGGAAGGGAAGCATGGAGCAGAGACTGGGAGCAGAGACTGGGTGCTTCCTACTGCTTACGTGATGATCCCTGTCCGGAATTACATTGCCTTATCACATTCTATATCTTGTTAACTTTTACCTGATCCTAAACTGCCCTCTCTCCATCTTGATTGCTTGACTGTAACAAGAGATTAACACTAGATTGTGCTAATCACAAACAGACGCCATGGAAAGGGTGCATTGTCTTATTCTGCCATTGTTTTCAGGATAACGGGCAAAAGAAGGAAGATAATCTCTGCCAAGTTAAAGTGAACGAACAATGCGTCCTACGGTAATCTCACCTTCCGATCTCTAAAACGTAAACAAATAGGTCACTCAGAGCCAATTTAACGGACCTAGCCTCGCCGTGAAGGGCTGTCTCTGTGCCCCAGCCTTACTGACAGCGATATTTACCGCCATGTTATTTATTTCCTTACGTTATAGGAGATCCACAGAGAGGTGGCAGCGATGCTTTCATAATCGGATGGAGAGGGGTTCACCTAAAGTTTACCTAAGGCAGTATACAGGGGCCTCAAAACGTCGTATTCTAGTCAGCATCCCTTCCTTAGCGATTATTCTGCGCATTATAATTATAGTTTTTTTCAAATGCTATTATATCAATTTTATATCTATGGAGACTGTAATTACAGGACACAAGAACAAAAGGTACAGTCAAATAATGAAGTCCGTTCGCCTATCCTGCTTCTTTTTGTGTTGGATTCAGGACTTCTTCAATGTGACGCAGTGGACTAAGTTGCATATTATCATTCATGTGTAGTGGATAATATGCTCCTTTGTCCAGTAATTTTCAATTAAGCTTCTATGAATCCACCAAAGAGATGAGGCAAGGGAGGCGAACGGATTTTTGATATGCATAAATATGCTGGTAAAGAAGAGGTACTCTTACAAACCTTAACCGACGAGAATATCGGCCATATTATACACTATAAGCCCAGTACTCACTTTGGTTAAGGAAGCACTCTAACTCCTCTTCCTAAGCCATTTATTTTGCATATTACACCTGTCCATCCTCTTCTGTTGAATCAGTCTCATGTCACCATACTTTTCACAAATAATGCACAAAACGATATAAGCCAGCAGTATCCGAAAATAAACAGGTAAGGAAGAGTTGTTAGGGAGCTTTCTTAACCGCAACGAATACCAGCCAATGCGTTCTAGCACTTCATTATTAGTATTTCTTTATGTCCCGTATAGTTATTCACTTGCAGATTATTGTTAGAATCTCTGTTGGTTTGAAGAAGACATATAAAACGAATAAGAGAATACTAGTGTGGTAAGCACAATAAATCGCTGAGGAAGGTATGCTTGCAAAGATCCTACGCTGACGAGTATAGCATGATCTTAAATCCAGGTTGAGGTGACCATGAACAAAAACAGATTCTGACAAAGTAGTGCCATCAGGACTCTGGCATTATGTGAATCCTGGAATCAATCATGAATTCCACAGAGATTTTCAAAACAGTTATACTTGTTATGCTCGCCTGTCTCGCTTTCGTCCTCCGGAGGAAATTAGAGAAGATTTAGGAAACATAATGATCAGATTCTAGAATATGCGACTCTTAAAAGTTACCCATGAATATCACCTAGATTTTTACAGCGGTGCTCGCCTTAGAGGTGTTATGACGCTCGCCTCTGTTGTTCTTTCCACTAGGAGGAATCTAGAGAGGATTCTGGACTCATAATGAATACATGGATCTTCAAGTCACGCATAAATGTCACCGAGATTTTTAGAGCGGTGTTCTAATGTGCTCTCCTCTCTTGCCGTTGCCACCTGGAGGAAATTAGAGAAAATTTTTGGAAGCATAACGAGCAGCAGTGACACTAAAATATCGCCGCTGGGCATCGCCATTCTTTCCCAAAGTTTACGTCCATGGCGTGAGAAAAATGTCCTAATTAGTTGCGAGTCAACGGCGAGAGTCATGAGAGGGGCATTATGAAGCAACATCAAACTGACAAATACATATTCAGTTAAATCTCTGTGACTGTATATACGGTGTACGTAAACATTTCACTCATCTCTGTATATACGTTATGCCTTCACTACGACGACTCCTTTTACGTTATGATCTTGCCACTTTATATACTGTACATCTATATCTATATCTACATCTATCTTTCTATCTATCTATATCTATATCTATCTATCAATCTGTCTATCTATCTATCTATTTATCTATATATCTATTCATATATATATATATATATATATATAGGCATATATATATATATATATATATATATATATATATATATATATATATATATATATATATATATATATATATATATATATATATATATATATATATATATATATTCGGTCTAGAAGCTCAAAGAATTCAACGTGTTAGATCTTTCTTTATTTTACCGCTTTCCTTCTATAGTCTGTTTTCATCTGACAGATCCGGGCCACTCCTATACCGTTATTAAGTCATGGTTGGTTGAAACTTGATGAACCTTACTTAACTGGTAGGAATGAATCTCCTTAGTTACTATTCATATTTATCCTTCATTCTGAATACATGACCATCAGTTTAAACATACAGATTATAGGAGGCTCTTCTGAACTGAATAATAAAACATCTGGAGAGAGAAAATTGGTAGATTTGGTAATTCAGCTCAACAACCGTTTTATAGCACTTCCTCCTGACTAGCACCACATTCCTGATCTCTAGTTACAACTCAGCAATCATGATGGAGAGAATTTTAAGTCAAGTAAAAGTGGACAGAGCATAGTTTCAGTCGTGTTCCACAATCTCTGCCACATCTGGCTTGAGTCTGTTCATTGTTCAGTAGCCGCTGTGATATTTAGCTTGTATTTACGTTGCCTCTGAGTTGGAGATGTACAGGAAATCAAGTGTCCATTGTGCTGCAGCATCCCCAGATTTTTCTTCTGCACACACACACACACACACACACACACACACACACACACACACACACACACACACCTGGCTACAGCAGCACCTCTCCCTTTTCCTCCATGCGTTCATATTACCATTAAGATTTCTAACTCAGCATGTATCTTGCCCAAATTCTCTACATACATGAGTTGTTTTGAGCTGGTATAGTTACGAAATACCCTTGGCTGTCTCTAGAGAAAATCTGACCACTCGTCATGTGGGAAGACATGGTGAGGCGGTGGGGAAGCAGTGGAGAGGCAGGTGAGAAGACACAGGTGAGGCAGGTGGTGAGGCAGGTGGGAAGACAGAGGTGAAGCAGGTGGTGAGGCAGGTGGGGAGAAAGAGGTGAAGCAGGTGGGCAGGCAGAGATGAATCAAGTGTAGAGGCAGAGGTGAGGCGAGACAGGTGCGGAGGCCGAGATGAGGCGAGGCAAGTGGGGAGGCAGTTGTGAGAAAGGTGGGGAGGAAAGCACGTCATGTGTTGAACTCAGGTCCGCATTTTCCTTTTTTTTTTTTTCATTTATGCAACTACCACAAGACTTTCATTGCCTCGATTCTTATCACCCTCTTAACCACTGCAATGACATAATTACACTTTATTCCTGCAATCTTCGGACGATTTTATTCAGCCATAAGGAGACCTGTTGTAATGACAGGGTTGAGGAAGGCTGCACCTAACCTCGCCAGTTCGAAATATGTACCCTAACTTGAAATAAATCGCCCGGTGGTTACATGAATAAAGCAAAATGCCCCATCGATGGCAGCCTCTTAATTTGAGTCCCACAATATTTCTAATTCTCCCCATAAGTATCTGTGTGTTCCCTAGGCAAGGAGGTGTCCATCCTATCCCGTTGCCCCACTCTCCCTGCCCCGTCTCGCAACTCTCATAATTGAGTTTATCTGGTTACCTCACGGCTCTTTTAGGCATCCTACACTCACTACCTACCGCTTTTCAGGTAGCCAATTTTTAGTGTGCCCATTCATATCAGTCTGTAGCTTCATGGCAAAATGAATAGCTTGGGTAGCCTCTTGGTCCTTTTACGATATTATGCCTCCTGCTCCACAGCAGTCTATCTGCTACTATCTACTGCCAGACGCCATAATCCCGTAAGGAATGGCCATTTGACTTTGAGTTAGTTGTTTTACGAGGAGGGACACTAACCCTTCACCAACCCACTTGTTGACACGTAGGGAGCACGTATGGTTTAGTTATATGGTTACCACCCAGCGTTGTAAATGGTTAAGGGGGCCAAAAGCCACATTTACTTACGCAAACCCGAGATCATGGAGACAATTTTATATGGTCCCTCACCCATCCCCTGCTGGTCGTGATGTAGTTTAGGTCATACAGTACTGCACACACGGCTTTTAAAAATGTGCATGCAATAGCCTTACATAAGGGAACCTTCTGCACACTGGGATATGAGAAAAAAGTACTTAAAGTAGGCCTGGTGGCTAGACTACGAGGATAACGTAGGACTAGCAGAACTGTTCCATTTTAATCACAAATTGTACGTTATACACACACATATGCCCAATTAATTTCTGTTGTCCACACATGAATATAGCTATACTGTTAATGTGGATATATGAATACCGGTATATACAGTATTGCAGTCGGCCTGCTGGACAGATTACAGTAATAAAGGTAAGAGTTAAGCTTGAGTTATATTACTATGCGATACCTACTCAAAAAAACAACCAGTTTCAATTAGACAACTTTGCCTCAGCTCTGGGAAGGTGATTATTTTTTATCAAAAAGAATCAAATGTGTTGTGGTTTGCTGACTATTTCTTCGGCTATAGTTTAGAGGCTTTGGTACTTTGTAGGGTAAGGAATACAACAGATTAACTTGAATGATGAAAGAATTTGACCCCAAAATACAGCTTCAGTGGTTATACGGAAAAAATGAGTTTGGGATAGGGGAACTTCTCCATCTTGGGTGATTATCTCCCAGCTATTTCCTCATTTTCCGGCAAAGTCAAACACTTTAAAGCAACAATAATCGCTGAAAAAACATACTTGCCATTAGAGAGAATATGTATTCTGTGTCATTATCTCTATTTATCTCACCTACCTCCTGCCAAAACCAATATGCCAACATAATACAGTCTTGGTAAAACTCATTTCCCTTTCCCAAAGTCCTAACGTGCAGTGTTGATAAACATCATTTATCGCTACTACACGTTGCAGAGTATATTTGTACATCCTATATGTGTGCAGTACATATTGTATGACCGTTGAAACACTGGACAAAATCATATACAAACATTCGAGCAGCGATTGTGGCAAGTACCGCACCAACTACATGACTCGCCAAGCTAAGAAAATGATATCCTGGAGAGACTTATGTCCTCATTTTTCTGTTGATCACCTATGGATTTGTAATTAATGATCGCACTTGTCACGAACCAGCTGCATAAATGAGACCTGCACATGACGAGAGAGAGAGAGAGAGAGAGAGAGAGAGACAGAGACAGAGACAGAGACAGAGAGAGATCGGAGGGTTTTACCATAGCAAGCAGTTCCCATCTTTTCCAATGCCTTTGGAACATTATGATGAATCAGAACTTCTATTATTTTCTATGCAGTGTTTACAACATTGTTTTACAACATAATTCGTGCCATATTACTTCAATAACCTTTATTCAATTAGAAAGCACGCCGCACTAGTCCAGATTGCTTAATATATTGTGGCAAAGTGGTTGGAGAAGTAGTTTGTTTTCCGTGAGAATTTGAGTTTTATCCCAAAGTCTGGTAAGAAATAACTTAGTAATTTAAATTTCGATGAGGTATATAGTAGTGGTCTTCCACAAGCTCCTCCAACATGTTACAGCCGCCCTTCCCCCGCTAAAACCATCACATCATGAGAAAGCCCTAGCCAGGGACGCGTAAAGGTATATAGCATGCAGGATTGTTGGGCTTCAGGAAATTGATTGTTACGTCTATTCTCAGAACTGGAAAAAGGGAAATTATGCTTAAAAACTATATACCTAAAGTTCCTTCTCTACGTTCCAAACCATGCTGTAACAAAAAGAGTAACAGTTCCTGCTTTACTTTGCCTGTATGCAACGAATGTTGAGCAACTTGTAACTTAGCATTATCAGCTGAATATTATCGTCCACAATAAGCGAAAACATAATTCTAGAGTTGTTCCGACCATGAGGGGATTAATGGTGACGGTATTACCACTCTCGTGCTCTTATGATCATTGGTAAATACGACTTTATAGCGATAGATGGAGTAACATGAGGAAAGACGGTACCACAAGCGAAGCAACGGGAGTTATGTCTTTATCATGTAAGAAGAGCTTGGTGTGAGGAGGAAAGAAAAAAAAGGTTACACAGCTTACTGAAGTGAGGAGAGAGAGAGAGAGAGAGAGAGAGAGAGAGAGAGAGAGAGAGGGGGGGGGGATCTTCTCATTTATGAACAAATATAAAATAGGAAAACCCATAGCAATGAATACGAGACCTACACATTGTAATCTTGGAAGTAAGGGAGATGAAGTGTGGAATAAAAGGAATGTGTAATCTAACCCTTATATGAGGGAGAAAGTGAAGGAGAGAGAGGGAAGAGAGGGAGAGATGACAGAGTGAGGTTAAAATAGTTTTTAGGGTTATCTCGACAGGGTGGTTCCAAGGAAGGACCAATGCGTTGGAGATGATGGTGGTGACGATGTGAAGAACAGAACGGGCTAAGGAAAGGCAGGGGAGGTGCCGATCAAAGTGTTACACTGAGATATATGGTAGAGAAACTTTTGGATATGTATAGATGGTTATAGCTAGTACTGTCGTTTTAGACAAAGCCTCTACTAGAACAGATTGCCTGGCACGTGAAGCCTAAGGTAGAACACTTTAAGCAAACGCAGGATTGCGGGAGGTGACTGCATCTTTTTATAGTCTATTCCTGCTGCCTCCTGACGATTTTCTATAGCGTAAGAAAGCTATCTTGTAATGCAAAGTTCAGTGAAGGCTATGTCCACCTCCTCCAGTTCGAGAAGCCTGTCATTAGCTGAAAAGTCATCGACCGGAAGTAGTATGAATGAAACGCCGAGAACTCTGGTCCAGAGCTGTCAACGCAAAGCGCCGCTCGGTATGCCACCGCCAAGCCTTGAACACAGACACGCCATACAACCTTCATGACAGGGTTCATTGTGGCTTGACATGAAACTATAGGCAAAATGAGTCGACTCCATATGACCTTGACCTTTGACCCCTTGGAGTTCCTAATCAGTTCATCGTCTCTTCATATTGTATCACTGACAAAAATTTGGTCGAAATCCGTCGATGGGTTTAGGAGATATCACACCCACACCCATATGTCCTTGATCTTTGATCCCTTGACCTAGCTGACCTAATCAATCGTCATATCCTCATCCTGCATCACTGACAAAAGTCTGGAGGAAATCCGTCAATGAGTTCAGAAGATATCGCTCCCACAATACTGTTATGGACGCACGGACCCACGCACGCACTCAAGCATGAACGGACACAATAATTATTGAATGCCTCCTCCACCGTAAGTGGGCGGAGGAATGATAGAACGAAAAAAAAAAATCTGAGTGGAGCTAAACTGAATGTTCGAATGAAAAAAAAAGGCAGTGTGGCCGTTCTTTATTTACCGTCTATGGATGAAACAATGACAGGGTTGAAGGCGAGAACTGTTGGTAGGGGAGTGCTGCAGAGAATATGTACAGTTAATGTATGCGCTGACAGAAATGAACAAGGAACAATTTTTTATGACACCCTTCACAGGATAATAATAAACTCTGGCTTGTAGACAGGTACTGGAGAATATTTCGTATGCTGAGGTACGGGAAGTACATGGAGAAAGGAAGGAGTCTGACACGAAAATCTTTAAAGTAATTTTGACCAACATTTACTTTTCACATTACCAGAGAAGCCGTTATTCCTTTAATATGATGACGCCTTAGATATTACAGTATATGGCTGCTATTGTCAAATTGTTTTATTCAGCCTGGGAGAGAATTTTCGAACTTATGATTAGATAAAGCTTTCATTAGCCTCATCATTATTAGGGTGCCCTGCTAAGATGGAAAAAAAATCGTCTGGTGGCAGCAAGAAATAATAAAACAATTATATTGTAGAAGTTAACAACTTTACTCCAATAACTCTTTACTCCAGTTACTCTTTTATTTGAGCTAACACCAAATGACTATATAAAAGTTTGGAAAGTTAACCTAATTGTAAATCGGTTAATGGAGACTATATATAACATCTCCATTTCAAAGACAGAAAAATAAAGCGGCTTGGAAATAGCAAAAATAAAATATCAAAATACATCATCGGAGGGTACGGGTTTATGGAGTAAGAAAATCCGATATCCCGCGTCCACAGCAACACCAGCAGAACGGCAGGCATCACTGACCTCGTGCACGCACACACACAAAAATGAAGTATATGAAAGTGGCATGCCGGTCCCGTCCTCTCTGACGCTTTATTTAACGATAACTGGCCAATATCCCGCGTATGGGGAGCTGCCCACTCATCACTCCCAGGAAATTGGTGCTCACCCGACATCACCAAACTGGGTTGTAAGTCTTTGACGAAAATTTTGGCTGCGCTTCATGAAATACTGCCTCTAAAATACTGGTGATAGGGGAGACAAAAGGTACTATTTTGCACTGCTTCGTGAAATATTCTCTATCAAATATTGGCAATAATAAGAAAAAAAGATAACATTTTTCCTGGTGTCATGAAATACGCCCTCTCAAATACTGGTGATAATGAAAGCAGAGGGTAATATTTCTGCCTTAAATGATTCTATTTAGTCATACTCTAAAACTATGTCACGCCAATGTCATATCGTTATTTGGGCCTAAATAAGGGTGAAGTTACCAACCACTGACACCACCTAAACGCTTTTGGAAAATTTATTACATTTCATAATATAGAGCAGTTTTCTTTATAACAGCTCTTAACCCCTATTTGCTTGTACATAGAGCTGGAACAGGAACGTGAACTTGTAAATCATTAATCGGTTGAGTGTCATAGTCTGGGGGAATGTTTGTTGGGTGGTATCCATGTCAGTTATGCGTTTAATAATGGCAGTCCGAGCTCACAGAGTGAACACAAAACCTGTGTTGAATATGCCATACATAGTGCAGAAATTACTGGTGTGCGGCAATGAAATACCAGTACTACGCTACGGCATGTCATCTCGCAGTACTAACCCAACTGTTAAACCTTCCTTACTAAGATTTAATCGTTTGAGGTAACTAATAGCAAACCCATCTCTGTATCTTCCGACTATCTCTTTATTCATTTCAAAGACAAAGGTGGCTGTTGCATATATGTATGCAACAATATATCTTGGTGTCGTGTTCTTGAACTTGAATCTCCTAAATTCCCTACACACTGGCTTTGGCTGCCCTGTCATTCTCTGAATAAATACACATGTGCTGTATTCTTATCCCATAATTCTGCTGACTGTGAAAAATTCTTGGATTATCTTACGTCAAAGACTGAATACACCTTATCAATTTCTCCTTTCTCTGAAATCTCCGTTCCAGGTGATTTCAGTGTTGACCACCAACTTTGGCTCTCCTCTCTTTTCACTGATCGATCTTGTGAACAAGCCTACATCTTTTCCGTTCATACTGCCCAAGATCAGCTTGTACAACATCCTACCCATATCCTTGACCTCCTTGGTGAGAGTTCCAAGATAACTGACCTTTTCCTTACAACTAATCTTTCTGCTTATGCTGTAAATCTTTTCTCTCCTTTGGGCTTCTCTGACAACAACCCTATCACCTTAACTGTTCTCTCTCTCCTGTAAGGCCTGCGAACCCTCCTAAGAAGTGGATTCTGTGGCGTTTATGAACTGCTGATTGGGAGGACTTAAAGGCAGTACTTCTTCGATTTTCCCTGGAATAATTATTGCTTCCATGGCCGAGAGTCATCTGTTTGTGCCTCTTGCATTATTGAGGTTATTCTCTCGGTCATGAAAGCATGCTGTACATTCGCTTCTTTTATCCTCTGACTAATGCAAAGAAAAAAAAAATGGTTTAATCAAGCTTGGTCTAATGCTCTACAAGATGAAGGCTTACGAAAGGTATCGGAACCAACTCACCTCTGAATCTCATCCTTTTTATGTCTGCCCTGAACCGTGCTAAGTGTGTCCTTCACTCTTAAAAATATTTTTCATTCATTCTAATTGGTCTGGACTCTCTGATTCAAATTCTTCCCATTTCTTCTGGCACCTTGCCAAAGACCTCTCTAACAACTTTTCCACTCTGATGGCTCTGTAGCTGTTTCTTTTACTGAAAAAGCAGAACTCTTCACCCAAACTTTCTCTTCCACTTCCACCTTAGATGATTGTGGTGCTGTTCCTCCATCACTTCCCCCTCCTGACTTCCTCATGACTGACATTACAGCTTCTTCAAATGATGCTTTTTCTGCCATCACTGGCCTCAGTACTAACGAGGCCTATGGTCTTGACGGGGTCCCTCCCGTTGTCCCCAAGAACTGTGCTTCTGTGCTAACACTCTGCCTAGGTAAACTCTCTCTCCTTTGTACTGTCAACTTGCATCTTTCCTTCTTGCTGGAAGTTTGTTCTCATTGAGCCAGTCCCAGACGAGAGTGATCATTCCCAGTTTTCTATTACTCAGTTCCTTAAACATCCTGTATTTCTAATGTTTTTGAGTCTGTTCTAACATTTTTTTCCATGCATCTTTCCTATCACTAACTTCTTCCTGATCATCAGTATGGGTTTCGAAAGGGATACTCCAATGGTGATCATCCTCTCCTTCCTTTCATACTGTTGGTTATTCTCCTTTCGCGACTTTGGCAAAAAGGTTTGCCATTGCCCTTGACATTTCATAGGCTTTCAATCGAGGCTGGCATTAATCTTTTATTTCCAAACTGCCTCCTTACGGTTTCTATCCACCTGTTAGTGCCTTCATTTCTAGCTTCCTTTTTGCTCGTTCCGTAGCTGCTGTTGTAGAAGGCCGATAATCTTTTAATAGGGCTATCAATATTCGTGTTCCTCAGGTTTCTGTCCTAGCATCAGCTCTTCTCCTTGTATTCATCAATGACCTTCTAAGCTGTACACCAAACCTTCTCCACTAATAATTATGCTAATGACTCGACTCTTCACCTTGGATCTGCTTTCCGCAGCATCCATCTCAGCAATTACTTCAACAAACAAATGATGAGGGTATGTCACACTTAAAGTCTGACTTGGCTCATATCTCCGACTGGGATAAAATTAATCTTGTTTTTATTGCATCAAAAACTCAGTTCTTGCATCTTTCGCCCATTAAAATCTACAAAAGGAGTATCCTCAAATATTTTACAATATCCACCTCAATTCTGCATCACAGTTCAACATAGTAAGGATTTCTTTCTCTCGGTATATATATTGAAAATATCATATTAACTGTCGTAAAATCTGCTCCCAAGGAATTAGATGTGCTAAGCCGACTCTGTGCCTTTTCTACCTCTACACAGTTGTTGACTTTATACACGGATTATATTTGCCTGTGTAGAATACAATTCTCATGTGTTGTAAGTCTTCTTGCATACAGCTCTTCTAAACAAGGTGGAATCAAAGGCTTTTCGTCTCATTAACTCTCCCTCTCTTACTGGCTCCCTTCAACCTCTCTCTCTTCGATGCACTGTTGCATCGTTATCTCTTTTCTGTCGCTTTTTCAATGGTCACTGCTCCTCTGAACTGCCTGCTTTTATCCCTTCACCACTACGGCGAGCACATAGGACCCGTCTAGCAGTAAACTTTCATGGTACCAATTAAAAACCCATGTGGGACTTCCCATATGTTGATAATAGTAAATAATGCATCAGGGTAGTTAAGAGGTTAGCAGCAAATGATAAGTATTGCAAGGACATTAGGACGCAGTGAGCCTTAATGAATCTTTATGCCAAAAATAAATAAATAAATAAATAAATAGATAAAATAATATAGCTCGTAAGGCTGGCGCACCAGGCCCAGACGCCGCGTGCATGGCAATGAGGTGGGAGACTGCCTACCCGAGGCGGTCACAGGACTGTTGCTAGGCAAAGACTTGACCACCTGTAAGTTTTGCGGTACAGGGAAATTGAAAATACTGACACGCACAATCTTCGTGTTATCAGCATAAAATGAATTTAAAACAGATTAACATCGTGTGACAATACTCTGACATCATAATTTGCTGAACTATGTTATGTTTTGATTTAGCTTTAAACAAGGAAAATAATATGCAGTTTCTCAAGCTCTGTAAAAAATGGACGAATGAGATAACGTACTTTCCAGTTTTACGGTCAGGTGGAAGCATAAAATTGTTCATAAATGACTTGATATAATGTCTGTGCTATTTTCTTGCGATATTTTTCAGTTTTTTTTTTTTGGTAATTCTGCTAAGATTATCAGTGACGATATTTTCAACTTTCCTGTGGCCCAAGCTCGCAACTGTTCAATTTCCATGCAAGGTTGTGGCAGTTGTGTTGCCACGCGAGATACGCAGACACGCGGCTGCCCCGTCACCACACCCTCGTATGAAAGAAATTTTTAGGGGAATTTTCTGCTCCTAGTTCCCCTAATCTGTATTCGAGATGGTATTCACATTTTTTTTTTCCACTGTTACATTAAAGTGGGGATCACGGGGAAACTATCCAGGGCCTTTACCATTTGCATTAAAGAGAAACAAAAATATGCACTTTTTAATTTATAATGCAGTAACAAATAAACAGGACGCAGTCACGCAGAGCCTCCCACAATATAGCATGGAGGTATTTAGCCAGTGAGTGACAGGATTAATGAAAATTTATTGGTTTATCATGTAAATACATAAGTACATAAACAAAACTTCATGTTGTCTTACACGTAGCCCTCCATCCACTCACTTCCCTCCTACTTCCCTCACTCTCCCTCTGTCTCCATCACCATTTTCCACCATGAGGGCGAGTAATACTTATTTCCATTGATTATGTCACGTTTTCCTTGATTATAGTGTTTTTTTTTTTTTTTTTCGTATGATTAAATTTATAAAAAAAAGGTTGGGTAACAAATGTCTGTAGTGTCTGACCTGGGCTGCATAACTTTGTTGGGACTGTTATTCTGGTACTCTCATTGGTTGAAGACGTTCCCTAACACATTTTCTTATGTGACTTATTTGACACCTTAAAATCCGTTTCTGTGCTACATGAATCCTTCCAGTATTGCCATACTTTGCATAAATAACGTGAAACGAATCTATATCTGAAAAAGAAGTAAGGAAGGAAAAGGTGTGAGAGAGTTTCCTTGACCGACGAGAATACGAGCATTAATGCCGTATGCTTAAACCTTAAATTGCAAAGAGGAATGGAAGTTCATAATATTTCATTGTAATATTCGGAGCACTGTGGTTATTAGTCATGATCAGCTGCATCCTGCATTACAGAGTACAGTCAGCAAGGACAGAGGAAGGCTAAATTTGTCCCATCCTACTCACTTCATTAAGAAATTGTCGTAAAAAATAGAAGCTTGCATTCCACCTTGCAGTTTAGTGTTTAACCATACCACCCTTAGTAATACTGGCAATACAGTACTAATTGGCTCATACTAGGGCCTCCACGAACGGCTACAGCTTGGGGTGGTGCCGTTAACACATGCAATTTCCCACATCCTTGTTTAGCCGATGACTATAAATGGAAAAACACAAGTCACTGGAGGCAACAGCACCTGAAACCTGACAGGATGAATATAATTTGCCCTTTGTGGAGGGAACCGAGGACATAATTTATGGTCCTATTTTAAAGTTATATACGTACAACTCACACCGAACAAGGTATATAGTGCATAGCAGTGGTGATTAAAAGGTTGTTCAGTGTAATGACATATAAGAATAGATGAACACGAAGCTCATGGTGCAGCAGATGTCTTGTACCCCAGACCTTTGCTCCTAAAACAATATATGAATTGCAGTTATGGAAAAAATTAAGCTTCGAAGAGACGTGGATAAGTTGCATGACAAAAATGAGGAAGTATCAGACGCTGCAGATGAATATGGTGAGAGGGAAAGATTGACGTGCGGGGAAATGTTCATAAGATAATTATAAACCTGATGGTTGATAACGACGGAAGGAGAACGATTTTGATTTAAAGCAGCGACCCTTACACCTTTATTTGGTGGCACCCTCAATACCCTTGGTCTACATGTCTACCCCCCCCCCCCCGTTCCCGCCATCATCCGACTCTAAAAACTTGTTCCCGAATTACTGATGTTATTTTTGACGCTGGTTGAGGTGGAAGGTGACCCAGGTGAATACAAGGTGAATTAGCTCTTGTCTGCAGTCCACACACCCCTTCTTCGGGGGATAAGGCAGAGATGAGGGACGTTTATAAGTGAGGTGCTGTCCATCTGGCGGTATAAGACTTCTGGTTATCTTTGGTTTTCTCTCGAAACGACCAGATTGGCGAGAGAGAGAGAGAGAGAGAGAGAGAGAGAGAGAGAGAGAATGAAGGTGACCAGACGAGACAGAAAAAATATATATCACACTGGTACCAATTAAAATGTGCTGTAAAGACTGGAGCAGACACAGAATATGAATCCTGAAAAAAAAAAAAATCAGTGTTCATCGTGACACACACACACACACACACACACACACACACACACACACACACACACACACACACACACACACACACACACACACACACACACACACACACACACACACACACACACACACACACAATTGTTCAAACCAATCTATTATTCCTCTGAGTTCTTGCGTTCCCCTTGGAAATTGCCCCCGGCCAGTAGGGAGGGCGTCCCCCAGGTTGAAAACCACTGATTTACAGCCATTTACAACATGGGAGTCTCCGTGTCTGTTCAAGACTGTGTAAGAGATAGTGAAAGAAGGGTAGTGAAGACGGACGCCTTCACGCAGTGCCGCTTATAAAACCGGGCACTTCCACTGGCCGGTTATACAAAAGTCCCTCCATTCCCTCCATGTTCCCCGGTAGAAAACGGGTCGACTGTAAAGGGACAACGTAAACATGTAATCTACTGGTTTTACCTACACTGTAGATGAGACGGGAACAACGACAACATGGTGGAATTAGTAGATACGAGAGAGAGAGAGAGGGGGGGTGGAATTTATGGGAAGCGGTAGAATGGGAATAGTGGGGATGTACAGGCAGTTTACTACTGGCAAATAACATAGACCAGGTACAGTACATAGAACTGAGCAGTTGATGTAGTCAGAGTTAGGGAGACTAGCTGACAGGAGGAACCGGGAAACGAATGTGAGGCAAGGATGATTAGAGGATGTATGTAGGCAACACATAATGATACGAGAGTGAATAAAATGAATATAAGCGGGAGTCAGTTGAATTACATATATTTATATTTGGGGGTAGATCAATCATACGAAACTCGGGACGTGATGTGAATCATATGGTGCGTGAAAGAACATATTTTGGGGGCACTGAGGTGTGTGTGTGTGTGTGTGTGTGTGTGTGTGTGTGTGTGTGTGTGTGGAGAGATACTGCCAGATCAATATGAATGTGTGTGTGTGAAATGAAAGTCTTGCTTAATGTGTTATATGATATTTAAAAATGAACCTGAAAATCGAAGGAGAGAAGTTGACATGCTGAAAATGAAATGCTTTAGGACTATATATGGGGTGAGACTGTGAAACATAGAGAGAAGCAGGAAAGTATGAAAGAAACCTAGAACTAGAACTCCTGTAACTGTCCTGTGGACTGTCACTAGTCTCCACCTACTGCTTCTTACAATGACCCTGACCCCATTGGGAAGATTTGGATTTTTTTTTTTTTTTTTTTTTTTTTACAAAGAAAAGAACTCTTGGGAATCGGTTGGCCAAGTTTCGTTGCAGATTATTTGCGCAGTTAACCATTTTTTCTCTGTTCGTTGACTCAAAATGCTGACTTGACTTCCTGCCACGGCACGTAAAACATTTGGATTTTATTTTTTTCTATCAGCAATGGCCCATGCCAGGACACATAACCTGGGATTCCTTCCACAGCCTCCAGTTCTCCTGAAATCATCACGAAACTCTGAGGCCGGAATAATAATACAGTAATACCAGCAAAAACAATAGTCTCCACCTACATTATAGTTGGAGACTAAACATAGCTGCCCCTTCCACACAATGACGCAATTTCTGTACTTTATTCTTGCTGATGTCAGATTATTTTATATCTGTAAAAAACCCTCCAAGTGGAGAGGTTACCTATAGCCATTATTTACCCATTCAGTAGCACAGGCCTTTGCTTAGATGGCGTAAAATCATCATGAAGCGGCAAAGATAGAATATATATGAACCACTTCGTCTTTTAGTGTTAACATGAAGAATGTACAAAGAAGTAAGGTGACACTATTATACAAACCAAAAGAGGAGGGAACTACCGGGAGGGGGAGGCCAGGTAGGAAGTGGGAGCGTAATTTATTAGGATTTTAATCACAGCAACCAGGGTAAATGAGGCGGGTAGATAATGATACTATAAATTCAGGAGCATTAGGTTCAAGGTGGATCAAATTGGTAGCAAACTGAATTTTCTCAAGAATGGTGTCTTATTTCATAGTTGGCAAAATATAAGGTTTCGTAAATCCTTCTTATATAACTCGGGAATTCAAGATGGCGTACAAGATGGTCATCAGCTACCAGTTCTGTCATACTTCTGCAACAATGCATGATAAAAACGCAAACAAGATATCAAAATATATGTTTGCAGTGTCACGGAATCCAACGAAATCAACGTTTCTCAAATTTGACTGCAGCAAGTTCCTGAAAATTGCCACTTATTCATATTCTTAAAGGGAATTCAGTTGTCATCCTGTTAAGGAAGATCAGAAGAGAATTCAGAGCAGTCTGTTGGAGACTCATAATGCCTTATTAAATTTGTATTATTCTGAGAGATTATATGATACAATAAACCAATATGTACCTTTTTGCTGCCCATTTTGCATATCACCATCAGTGTTTGTTGGTGCTGGCGTTCCACTAGTGTCGTTGTCCATGCAAAATGGTGTCCTGTTGTTACTGTCTTTTTACATGCATTTATTGCACACTGATGTGGAAATAAGGCAGAGCTTTTTGCATCCATAGGATCTAATGGCACAAGCACCTTCACTGCTCCCACATGATACGAAGTTGAGCGCCATCCACATTATGTTGGTGAGAAGGGATTTTTTGTTGGTGAGAAGGGATTTCAAAACCACTCATGTAAAGTACAGTAGGCCCTGTGGCTGTCTTGTTTGGCGACACCACTCGATGTGGCCAGACATGGTAGCTGGACGCGGTCAAAATTCAGTGACTCATGGCAAGGTGAGCATAAACAGTTTTGATCTGATTTAGGAAAAGCTTGATGGAATGGTTGAAGGAAAGACAAGGACGAAAAGATTCGATTTTGAGAACACTCAATCGACGGTCAGTGCCACTGATAATGGATGAATGTCAAGACACACGACAGGGCCAATATATATATATATATATATATATATATATATATATATATATATATATATATATATATATATATATATATATATATATATATATATATATATTATTCGCTGTATACCAGGTCATATGGAAGGGTTCAGGTTAAAGAAAGCATCAAGGGATTATATTTTAATAACAGACCCTTCAAGTTCAAGGACACAGGGTCACAAGATCAAAGATCATGATAACGTGCCAAGGTCACCATCAATAGGTTTGATACGGTTTAGACTAAACTTAATGGTAGTGTTGAGGGTAAGGCAAGGAATCCGACTTTAAGAACACCCAGTCAGTCAACAAACAAAGTCACAGAACAGAGTCAAATGTCATGGCCATGTGGCAAGGTCAACATAAACAGTTCTGATTCGACTTAGACCAAAGGTGGTGGACGGCTTAAGGATAACGTAAGAACGAAGGACTTCGATTTTAGGAATCTCAGTCAACAGTCAAGGTCACAGGGCAGTGTCAAAGGTGGTCACATGGCAAGGGCAACTTAACAACAATTCTAATTCGGTTTACACCAAACTTGGAGGAAAAGTTGAAAATTAGGCAAGGATGTAATGATTCGACTTTGAAAACAATTGATTAATGGTCAAGGTCATAGGTCAAGGTCAATGGTTCGACCAGATAACTCAAACAGCTTTCATTCGATTTGGAGCAAACTTGGTGGAAGAGCTTTAATTGGAAGAGCTTAAATTAAATTTTGAGGACAATTGATCAAAGGTTGTGGTCATAAGGCATGGTCGACTCAGACCCTTTTATCCAATTTGGATCAAACTTGCTAGAAGGATGAGGGTCATAGAAGAATGAATTCTTTTCGTTTTTGAAAAGAATCTGTCATATCACGCATGTCATGGTTATGGCAAAGTTGTTCAGCTTTCAGACCAACAATAAGGCACGGGATTTGCACTGTCTGAGTGCCCCTTGTTAATACTTGTATTTCTCACCATTTGATCACTTTTGCTGGGATAACTACTTCGCATTTCTAAGAAAGTAAAATTTTCTAAATTTGTTTTCTGTAATAATACTCTTATTCCTCATAGCTTTCTGTATAACCAATACAGCACTAACAAGTCTTATCACTTGTAATAGCCACCTTCATTCCTCTTACCGTATCTTTAGTGTCACATACTAAATCTATACGTCAATGACTTTAGAAAAGAGCCATTAATCATGGAGATACCGTCAGCCAAAGATTTTATAAGGTCATGAAAATAATCTTTAGATGCACAGGTGGCATTCGTTTTAGTGAATCGGTGACAAATTGTGCATATTAATTCCTCGGTGATTTTTTGTGATGTACGACAACAGTCTTCTAATACTATTTCTTCTCACCAAGAACCGATACAAAGAAGCACAAAGGGAAATAAAGAGCAACCGACTTAATAGTTTTTTTGAGGTTGTTTGTTGCGAAAAATGTTATGTAATAATTATGTTAAAATTTATTTATTTCTGTATCAGTCGAAAATCAATTACCGTACACACTGAGAGATGAACGAGTTTAATTTCTTTGCTATAAGACAGTTCTTAACATCGTTCCTCAGCCGTTAGGCTACATCGGAAGTGCAAACCTATAAAAATATTACTTGGAATGAAAGAGCTTTAATCTAGCATGATGGCAGCAGTGGGAGGGAAGGAGAAGATCCCTAAGGGAGATAAAGGTGAGTGGCGGTCGCTGGGCGCTGGGGTATATACAGCACAAGGATTGGTGGCGCGCCCGCAACCCACAGCCATTACAATTCCATTTATGGTATGAGAAATTCTGTTTGGTTTACAGTGGTGCGATGATGTTGTGAGAATGGATATAGTGAGACATGACAATGATCTGCATAGTTCAGTGAAACTAAATTATTCTGTTACAAGAGTATAAATGCATACCGGTAGGTAATACCTGAATTCATTACGGCAGGACCAAAAAAAAAAAAAAAAAAGCTGTGTTTTCTATTGCTGTTTCCTGCCACAATAACCAACGAATTATTAAAGTGACATCAGAGGACAGGTGAATGTTCCATGTGGGCAGATCTGAGATATTGGTACTAAAAGTATCCACTGGTACAATATACAGTGTCCACAAAGTCCTGTTGGGTGCACCAAACTTATTGCAGGTAAACGGCTTACCATTTTGAGGTGCATTTTTTTCTAGTGAATAATAAAAGTGAAATAAAGTTTGAAAGTTACTTTTCACATTAAAAAATAACTGCATCTTAGTATGTATACAAGTGAAGGTGTTGTGAGATGGAGAAAGCGTATCCTGATGGCGGTGATCTGAGTTACAGTATATATTACCACCCTTTCTGGGGTTAAGGCGTCTGGCTGTAGGTATATAGGCTGATGGAGATTTTTGTAAACTTAGCAAGACTGTTAGACAAAGTGTATATAATAGTTTTACCGGAAAAGCCGGGTGGTAGGTGGGGGCACCCATCATCCACTCATTTGATATAGTGCTACCAACTTCCTTCACGTTTATAATTTTTTATGCCTTTCTCCTCTCTTCTTACTTCTATCATTCCTGTCACTTTAATTACGTTTTTTCCAGTTCAGGTGGTTCCACTCCGAGTGACAAGCATAATGGTTTCCTCTAACCCAAGGAAACCATTTATAACGCTGGGTGGTAACCATATAACCAAATAACAAAGCGCTTTGGAGCCTACGATGGTGCCCCTGTTAGCTGGTGGAGAGATGCAAATACGGCATCTGTCCAGGAACCAAACTCCCACACTAATCCCTGCGCCTCGTTGTGGCGAGGCGCTGTATGCTGAACATCGGTTCACTGCACGGGACGGCCCTGGGGGGTCGATTGCCTCTTTGCGGTGATGGATCGCCCGACCAAACAGACCGGAGTTATACAACAAAAACAACCGGGAAGACTACTAGACGTGCCTTTCAAGAATGTTATGTAATGATATTAATAGCACATAATTCGCCGGAGAGCTTACCGAGGCAACACAACTGGTAAACAAGGAGAGCACAGATCTCTGAAATTTCTGTCACCAGAAAATACTCCATTTCTGACGTTAAGCAATGTTATCTAGCCATCTAACTATCCACACTGTGGCAAGCTCTTCCTAACTCGAGGATGATCGCTAACCCCATTCAGCATAGTTAATGACCAAGTACAGTCAGATTTGAAGGTCGATTTGAATAATAACTAAGGAGACTCATTTCTTTCTCATAATGAGGACTAATCGAATTGTATGCAACCACGACTAGTATTCAAGTTTTGGGAATGGTACATTTCCGTCAAGTAAAAAAAAAAAAAAAAAGAATGCAGTAACGATGGAGAATCATTCATCCCTCACAGCTAAAGCTCATCGAATCTCATGCAGCCACAACTTACATTAGTATTCAAATTATGGGACAGGACCAGTTTCGCCAGGTTAGAAAAAAAAAATTACCGAAGAGATTCACTTCTTCCACATCAACAAGTTTCTGATTTTGAAGATTTTTGCGTAATCCATCCCATTTACTATACAGCCCTTATTTATTGGTAATCCACAAAGTTTCATTTAACGTATTATCCATTCGCTATAACCAGGCATAAAGCTTACGATTCTTTATCCTGAATATTGAGCTGTAAAAAGCGATGAACAGTGGAATGTGATGCTGAAGAAGTTCTATTGGAAGGATATAGCGCTGTAGTATTATTCTTGCTGTGCAAGTGAGCTACTGGAGATGGGTTGCAAAAGGATGAAAATCTCCGCCTGGTTAAAATGAATGAACTATCTATAGTAAAGCCCTCTCATGCTGAAGGGATTAATGAAGGTTACATCTTACCCTTTCAGTTGGGAAAAAACCTCTCGTACTCTGAACAAAATCGACTGAAAGTAGCAAAAATAAACTTAAAATCCCGTCCTCGGGTTGAAGAG